>NC_056734.1:691599114-691851614 GCF_019279795.1 Protopterus annectens | reverse complement strand
AACTGTTTACAAATGCTGGCATACAGTTTCTAATGCGGCATATTGCAAACCAATTGAATGTAAAGTGTCTCAAGACTTGTAGACTTTGTAGATTTAATTCTTAACTTACAGCTTGTCTGCAACATTTTAAATTATATTGTATGGCATATTATTAATGGTCTATTATTTTTGTATAACTACTGAATCAGTTACTTATAAGAAATTGTTGAGTTTAATCTGTTACTTTAAAGCTGTTTATAGGTCTTGCTTTGCAGTTCTGGTACGTTGGAAAATAGATGACTGAACAGTGATTTAGACTTTTATACTTTGCAGATTTCATTTCTGAGTGTAGGTTTAATGTATGGCATCTGAAATTATATTGCAAGTCATATTAGTTAAATATTCAATACCAGTGTTGCAGCTTTTGAGGATAATCAGGCCTACTATTTTATGTTTACTCTTTTGAATTGACTGTGATATATAATCGTACCATATACTTACATCATTGTGGCAGAAGCAGAGCGACAGAGGCGAGAGAGAGATAGGTGAGACGCCCTGTATGTGGAGCAGAGGTTTGAATCTGGTAGCTCAGGAACAGCAGAGGATGTGGGCGTGGCAAGAAAATGGCGATAGTAGAATGTGAGAGTTTGGTACGTTGGTAGACTGGCCAGTCAGGCATGAAAGGGTAGTGTGATACTGAAGAGGAGGTGGAGGCAGCTGAAGGCCTGCAAAGAAGAAGATGGGGTAGATAAGGACGGCGGGGAGAGGATTGTGGAGACTGAAATAGAATTTTGAGCTTCAGAGGAAAATATAGATGTTACATACTGAAGTGGATTAGCAAGGCGGGTGAGAAAGGGAGGAGTGGTGGTGGGCAACAGGTAGCCAGCACACAAAATGGAACAGGGAACTGTAGAGGTAGAAAGGTAGAGTATGGGAAGAGATGGGATGATGTAAGCAGACAACTACAAGGGAAGCAAGGCAGCATGGAGTAAACTCAAGGCAGAAAGTGAGAGAGGCAGCCGTGAATGAGAGAGCAAAGATAAGAAATGAGGATTTAAGGGTGGATGCAGCGACCAATAATACATGTCAAACGGGAGACGCGGGTGGCAGGGAGTCGACAGCAGATGTAGAGCAGGACTGAAGTGGACAAAAAGAGATACAAAGCCGTATGGAAGGGACAGAACAGGTTGCAGAGCTTCTAGAAAGTAGACAGGAGGGATTGTAATCCAGATGTGTGGCTCAGAGGGATAAGGCCCTAACTGTGCCCCAGGTAACCAGTTAGTAGTATGAGAATTTACTGGAAATATCAGGGAAGGATAGGAATGTAGGGGCTTTACTCACTCACATTTCTCCAGAGGGGAGATCATGTGTCCAGCAGCACACACATTCACACCACTTCCTGCAAGATACCACAGTATCATGCATTTGTGTATGATAGTAAAAGCAGGGCTATTTGCTGGCTTACATGCTCATGGATGTCTGGAATAGTTCTGCAAAACACCCATTGTATATTCAGCTAAGTTACCCAGCTGTTGGAAACAGCAGTGGTGTACCTCAGGTCAACTCCTTCCCATGTGAACTTGCATGTAGGTAGAGGGGGTGATAGCTCAAGATCAATGGGGGGAATAAGAAATACTAGCCAGGCCACTGATAAAAATATTTGGGTATTGGGATTACAGATTCTAGGAGACTAGAATGCAGTACAACCTGACAGGAAGGAGTGCCCTTGTATAAAAACAACAATTACGAAGGACTGGAAAAAGACAGAGTGCAACAGGAGGGAGACATTTCCCTGCAGCACATGGGTGACACATGACCTGCAATGGAGAGCCACTAAAGAGAGTAGTCATGGCTGAGAGGCTTTATTAATAAAGTCAGAAAGGCTACAGTAAACTCTCAGTTAACTGGAACTCAAGCAACCAGAAAAAATATCAAATAAATACAGTACAATTTTCATGTGTTGCACCCCCCCCCCCCCGCCATTTGCAGAAACATATCTTACATTTTTAGAGTTTTAGAGTTTTAAAAAGGAAGATGGGAATAAATTTCTTCTCTCCCCAACCTAAGAACAAGTCAAACCAAACAAATAGTTTAGGGTACAGTATTAGTCAGGTCTATTTTTAATAGTAACTCTCAAGCCTCCAGAAACTACAGTTATCCGGCATTTACCAATCCCCATGGGTGCCGGTTAACCGAAAGTTTACTGTACAAACATGAAAGGAGGTACAATGGGTCAGGAAGTGAAAAAAATAACTGCCATGGTGCTGGGCTTGAAAATGATTTTAGTTAGTGCAAATTCTCTTACTAAGTGTTATTAATAGTTTTGTCAATGCAGGCAGGAGGGAGAGTGTTACAGTAGAACCGCTCTTTGGGTTTATACTTGGCAAATCATTTAAGAAAGATGACCAAGATGGATGCATCTTGTGGTGCATTTTGTCACAAATGATCTGTGACAGTAGATAGTTGAAGTGGTGCCACATAGGGGCAGGGTGGTGGCATTGAGATGCCCTGTTAAGGATATGTGGTAGATGTCTCAGAACTGTACTTCTGCCAGAAGGCAGTACACATAAGAACAAGTATATGAGGGATTACAGTGACTGTCTGTAAAAGCAGAAGGGAAAAGGGGCATGGTGTTTGTGGAAAGATGGCGAAAACTTGATAGTGAGACAAGCTTTATGTCAAGGATGGGTTCCAGCTTGACTTAGAAAAGTCAGAGCTCCTCAATCTGGATTAGAAAGGTAAAGCTATCCTTTAAATAAAGATGGACGATGATTGGCAGGATTGAGGCTGGTTGTCAGACACCCAAAATATGTGACAAAATGATACATAAATTATGACAGGAGCAAACAATGGTGGCTCAAGGCATGGCTACATAGTATTACTGTGCAGTGCAACATGTTTTGGTAGATAGTTGAGGGAGATGCAATCAGTGATTCAGCAAGAGAGTAAACATTCCTGGTATCAAAGAAACTTGGATCAGTAACAGCAGGACATGGAAATGGAGGTGTAGGAGTATAGGATGTTTAGGAATTAGAGAGACAAAGATACATGGAGGCAGAGACAAAGAACGGCAGTGTGAAGGAAGAGTACCATCCAATACAACAGCAGGGAAGTAGGCAGGATCAGAACCTAAGGTTATGTTCCCTGACAGTTAAGATAGAACAAGGGAGGAAGACTGATATACAGTGAATCATTTCCGAGCCAATTCAGGAGAGCAGGATAAGAGATTTTCAGAGAGACTAAAGGAGCTGGACTGGTGCACAGTGATTATACTGATGAAGGGGTTGTATCTGCCAGGAGCAGACTGAAATATTCCAATCTTCAAGGACAGAGGGAGGAGATGTTTATTGAGGTAATGAACCATGAGAGATTCAGATAGAAGGGCACAAGAAAGGATAAAATTACAAATGCAATTGTAATAAAGGCAGAGTGATCAGGGGATGTGCAGGTGAAGGCAGGTTTAGTTAACAGTGTTTGTAACTCTGTGTTGTATATTTAACTCTGTGGTATATAATAACGTGGGGGGAGTGTAACACTAAAGAGATAAAGGTGATTGTGTGGGAGTTTAGAGAAATAGAATATGCTGAGCTGAAGAAGAGAGCCAATTCTGAATTATGGTTCTGGAAGCAAACTGAGGGGGTACAGAAGCCTGTGGGAATGGGTCAGGAATGGAGTACTTAGTACTGAAGGTAAAGGGTCAAGAATGAGGCCAATGCAGTTAAACAAGAATTTGAGGCAAGCAATTGTGGAAAATGATAGTGCATATTTAAGCTAGAAACTGGAGACTACAATGTGGAGAAGGTGCAGTACAAGGAAGCCAGCTGAAGGAAAACTAAGGAAGTGAGGGCAGAAAAGGGGAAGCCAAAATGGAAAGTAAGTAATTACCAGGCATGTTGTCAGGAAGACCATTATGGAGCCTAGCGCAGCTTCCTGCTTGCACTTGATCATTCTCTGGTTAAGGGGCTTGTTCAGAATCACACAGTGCCAAACAGAGGACTGCAGGAACCAGCTTGTTAACATCTGATAACCTATTCCTCCGTGCTAACTGACAGACTGCCAAAAACAGAAACTGCCAAGAAGGGGAGCAAAGGTGTTCAGATGCATAGCAGAAGGAAGGGACAAACATGGCCAGGCCAAGCAAAGGTGGGAGGGAAATCACAAAAGGCAAGGAAAAGCAAAGGTATTGAATTAATACTTTAATCTTCACTAGCAAATGTGAAGAGAGGCTGCAGAGAATTAAGGCTGTGAGCAGTTCTTAATCTGCCCAGGGATTGAGTCCTTTCACCCCCTATTTTGCCTACTCAGCAAGTCACTTAATCAGACAGTACTCCAGAGTCACCCATGAAAAGGCACATTTATATTCAGTGGGCTTACCTGCTTAACAAAATTAATAAAATAGAGAAATAAGTAGGTAGATAAAATGCTTTAATACTGCAGCAAGTAAGCGCTTTCACATTTCAAGAACGCTTCATCAGCATTCTTGAAACGTGAAAGCGCTTACTTGCTGCAGTATTAAAGTATTTTATTTATTCTTTATTGGTCGTGTTGAGCTTCTTCTGTTCTTGGACTATTGGATTTTGTATATCGGTGGAAGGCTCTTTACTCAGTGCTACTTTGTTGATTAATAAATAAGTAGGTAGACCAGAGTAATGATAGTAGTAGAAAAGCACTAGGATAGAGGCTGAATAAGATGCCAGGGAACTGGCTACCCTTAGGATAAAGAAGAAGAACCAAATGGACTGTCTCCTGGGGTCCTCTGGGAACTGGCAAGCATGCTATCAGATCTTTGGTCACTGATTTTTATTACAGCACTGGACAATACAGAAGTTTCAGATGACAGGAAGTTAGTAACAGAAATACCCCTATACAATGGGAATGGCAGAAGAATCTTGGGAACAAGAAACGTGTTAATCTAATATCACTAGCAGACAATATAACACAGAAAACCCTAGTGAAGTTGGTGCACCTCATAACAAATTTATTGTAGCTTAGATCCATGCAAAATATTTAGTACATGCCTGTGTCTTACAGAAGAGGCCGTCATAAAATACATGCACAGTGGACAGTATCTGTGCAGAGCTCCATATAATGCAATACACAAGAAGAAACACATTTGGATTCAGGTCTTTAAAAGAATGATTTGCCTTCCCTTTTGTTAAATGATAAAAGTTTGAATTATGAAACCAGCTCTGGTTAATTCATTGGTATATTAATCAAAAGTGTGACTTTTTTGAATACTGGGAACTGCATACTTTCTTGCAAAATGGATACCATCTCAGATTACTAGTAATAAATCTAGCGTGATGCTCTTGACCACTTTTCTAAGTCTACAGAAGTGACAAATGGTTTAACTAGTCTTATGGACAGCTCTGTTGCAGTCACACTAGAGGCCATCAAGCTGAATAAACAACTGATTCATTTAAACCACTACTTCTAATCTCTTTCACAGACACAAAATGTAATGATTGCTTGTAAGTAAACGGTATGTGATGTATTATGTGCAAAGAATAACAGGGAGCACATGTTTGACATGTTTGAATTGTTAGTTTATCATTCCTCAAAAAGTTTAAATGATTACAGAAACAATAAGTTACAGATTTTTCTGGAAGCTTCTGAGTAAGGTTTATAACATCTGGCAAAACTAAGTATTTTAAAGACTACAGCAATACAAAGTGTCAGCTTATTCCATTTGAAGAGGCTTAGACCAGGAATAGGAAATTCATACTGAAATAACAGATAGCGTCATTGCAGTTTTAGGAAGATGAAAAAATTGCTCATGGGCAATGTATGTATGCATGTACGTATGTATGTCTGCATGTATGTCAAACAATTACTACAGCATGTTTTCTGCTGCTATAGAGAAGCAAAGGATCATTTTCAGGGTCATTTTGTGAGCATGCTTCAATGTTTTTTCCATGAAATGCACTTGAGGGAACAGCCTTTGACCTGTTACTGTTAGAAGGAGACTGAGACAGGATGATGCATTTTGACAAGAGTATTCATTTGAGTAAAAGCAGCCACTCTTTTTCACAATAAACAGATTCAAAGGTTCAAACTAATCTTGTACAGATATGCTGGACTTTAAAAAACATAACTCAATCAATCAAAGAAGGGTGTAGTCTTAAGGACTATACCTGTAAAGTGCAAGAAGAAGTCAGAAAAAAAATAAAAGTGTCATTACTGAGACATAGTCAAGGTCACACTGAGGACTGACAAAAAATGGCATTTGCAAAAAAAAATGTATAAGCATCAGAACAAAGCTATTTTCATTAACAATACAGAAAAGTAGAAATCTCATTGAGGAATACGTCCCAAAGAGAGGAAGTAGCATATAGTTCTAATAAGCAAAGGGTAATGTGTGTTATACTGCATTAGAAAAAAGAGCAAAGAGAGATCAAGGGGAGAAAGGCTGATGCTTAAAAAGGGCAGGTGAAACAGGTTGGTTACATAAAAGAAAAGTACAGTTGTGTACACTTACCATAAATGTAGATGTTCAAGTGTATTCACTGTTGCAGTCATCACACTTGGGGATCTCTGCCTGCAGGTAGCCCTCAGTCGGCCTGAATACCAGAGTCTTGGGATTTCTGCATCAGATGCTGTTGCCTCTTCCATGACATCAGGTTGTCAGGGGTATAAAACATGGCCGATGCCATTACATCAGTTTTTCTTGCCCCAGATGTCAGGAGCCCCCAAAATAGGAAGCAATCACATGGTGTGGAACACCTCCAGTAAAAAGTAAATACCATTTCCATAAGATATGGCCAAAAACAGAGTATAGGTAGAAGGTATAGAAAAGACAGGGGGCTGGAGGGGGGGTAACCAGGACTGCAACAATGAATACACTCGAACATCTACATTTATGGTAAGTGTACACAACTGTACTATGTTCTTCGTGTTTCACTGTTGCAGTCATCACACTTGGGTTGATTCCCAAAGCTGAAGAAGTGTGGAGGCAGTCAAGAAGTATTAGGGCTGGCTAGCAGGCCTTGTAAGACTGCTGTGGCAAATCCAGCTCTGGATTTACAAAAGATAGGTAAGTGGTAATGCTTGGTGAAGATGTGTACAGAACTCCAGGTTGTAGCTTCCAGGATGTCCCTGATATGGACTCCCCTGAGAAATGCTGTAGAGGTTGAGGTAGCCCTAGTGGAATGAGGGCTGATCTCCTGTGGGGGAGGTTTTCCATGGTGTTTGTAGCAGAAATGGATGCAGTGTGCTATCCATTTAGAAATGGTTTGCTTTGAAATAGCCTTGCCCTCTGCCCCTGTAGCAAAGCTGACTAGCAGCTGGTCAGAGTTTCTGAAAGGTTTAGTCCTGTCAAGGTAGAACCTGAGCTGTCTGTGCACATCCAAGGAGTGCAGGATCCTTTCCCCTTTATTCTGAGGATTAGGGAAGAAGGTTGGTAAATGGATGGATTGGTTTAAAGCCACACTGGATACCACCTTTGGCATAAATGATGGGTTAGTCCTGAGGGAAACCCTGTCCGCATGGAAGATAATGAAGGTTTCCACAGCCATAAGGGCCTGTAACTCAGACATTCTTCTTGCTGAAATGATGGCTAGAAGTGAGGCTGTTTTCCAAGAGAGGAATTTTATCTCTGCTGTAGCAGCAGGCTCAAAAGGGGGGAGTGTGAACTTCTCTAGTACAAAGTTAAGACCCTAGGCAAGAGTGGGAGCTCTCCTTGGGGGTCTTAAATCGTTAGCTCCTCTCAGGAACTGTTTAATCAGAGGGTGAGAGAAGAGGGGTGGCTCAGTATTGTAATGAGCTGAGATAGCAGAGGCATGAATCTTAATTGATGAGAAGGATAGGCCTTTGTGGAGCAGCTCTGCTAGATAATCTAGGATTTGAGGTAAGGTGAGCACAGCTGTGTCCTTTCCTTGAGACTGGCTCCAAGAACAGTATCTTTTCCACTTTTCTGAATAAGATTTCCTAGTACTAGGCCTCCTGGCCTCAAGGATAACATCCAGCACCTGTTTGCTGAGGGTTGCTGGTGATGTATTCAGGGAATAAAACAGGCTGCCAGGTTCAGGGTTTGCAGCTGAGGATGCAAAATCTGTCCCTCCTGCTGGGACAGCAGAGAGGGGGTCTAATGTAGGTGCCAGGGTGGCACTGCTGTCATACTGCATAGGAATGGGTTCCAGTGCTGGCATGGCCAGTCTGGTGCAATAAGGATTGTCCTTGGCCTGTCCTGTTTGATCTTGAGTAGTACATTTGAAAGCAGGGGCAGAGGAGGAAAGGCATAGATTGAGAAGTTTTCCCATGTAAAGGATAGGGCATCCACTTTCCATGCTTGGCTGTGGGGATTTCTGGTGCAAAATTTGCTCAGTTGATGGTTTTGGGGGGAAGCAAAGAGGTCCACCTCTGGTGTCCCCCACCTGTGTATTAGAAGTTTGAATGAGATGGGTTCCAGTTTCCACTCGTGTGGGTCCATTAGATTTCTGTTTAAGTCATCTGCCAGTGAATTTTGTTTGCCTGGCAGGAATTGAGCTTGCAGGTGCACTTGAATGCTCAAGGCTGTGTTCCACAGAGCCATGGCTAACCTGCAGAGTGGGTAGGAATGAGTTCCCCCCTGCTTGTTTATGTACCACATAACTATGGTGTTGTTGGTCGTTATCAAGAGTTGTCCTGGCAGGATAAGGTATTTGAAGGCTGTCAGTGCATTCTGTACAGCTAACGTTTCATTTTGATTGATATGCAGGTGAATTTGTCCTGGGCTCCATTTGCCTTGAATGCATTTGCCTGCCATGTGAGCCCCCCCATGCATAGTCTGATGTATCTGTTGTCAGGGTTTGGGTGGTGGGGGGTTGAGTGAAAGGGAGTCCCTTGCTGTGGTTGCAAGCCTCTGCCCACCAAAGGAACAGTGTCCTTAGGCAAGGAATGATAGGAATCACTGTTTCCAGGTCCTGAGAATGTTGACACCAGAGACTTTTTAAGTACCATTAAAGTTTCCTCATATGCAGTCTTGCGTGTGGAGTTAGTAGAATGCATGAGGCCATGAACCCTAGGGCTTGCAGTATTTTTCTTGCAGATAACTGGGTTTGGGTGGCCAGTAGTTTGAAGTAATTTGTCAAATAAACCTGCTTTTCTGGAGTGAGGAATGCCATCTGGGAAGTTGTGATCAAGCTTGCTCCCAGGAATACAATCTTTTGGTTGGGTACCAGATGTGATTTCTTTTCATTGATGGTATACCCCAGAGAAGTTAGGAGTCTCTTTACAAACATCAGGTGCTAAAGTAGCAATTCCTGACTGACCACCTGAATCAGGCAGTCGTCCAAGTATGGGTAAATTTGAATATTTCTCTGCCTGCAGTATGCAATGGCTGGAGCCAGGCACTTTGTGAATACCCTGAGTGCAGTAGATAAGCCAAAGGGAAGAGCAGAGAACTGATAGTGTATAGAGCCTGCCCTGAAACATAAATATTTCCTGCAAGATTCCCTTATGGGGATGTGCAGATAAGCTTCTTTTAAGTCTAGGGTGACCTTATGGGGATGTGCAGATAAGCTTCTTTTAAGTCTAGGGTGACCAGCCAAGAGTCATTGGCTACCATAGGAAGCAGCTGTTGGAGTGTAAGCATTTTGAATTTTGGTACCACCAGGAAGGTGTTGAGAATTGACAGATCCAGGATAGGGCACCAAGAGTTCTCTTTTCCTGGGCACCAGGAACAGTCTGGAGTAGAAACCCTGTCCCCTTTCCTCTGTTGGAACAGGTTGAATAGCCCTGATGCTGAGAAGAGAAAGTACTTGCTTTTGGGCCTCTGCCCACTGGTTTAGAGGAAGGTCTGGCAATCCACTTTGGGTTGGCAGTGAGTGGAAGTAGAATCCGTATCCCTGGGATACAGTGTTTAAGACCCATCAGTCCTGGGTAATATACTCCCAGTTTTTTGCATGCAGGGCGAGTTTTCCTCCTAGGGGTACAAGTACGTGGGCATGGCTGGGAAGAATGAAGGACAAGTCACTGTGAACTTTTTCCATAAGGGAGGCTTACCACTCCCTGTTTTTAAGGAGGGAGAACTCCATTGTTTAGATCTGTGCATACCCTGAGACTGTAGTCTTTGTGGTCTATTGCCCCTGAGTTTGGACTGAGAAGGTTTGGGAGGGACTGGAAAGGACCATTTTTTTGAAGGCCAATGCCTACTGAATCTAGGTGGCAGTATCTGTAAGAAATCTTTAACAGTTTGCATAGATTTAGCTTTTTCCTCCATCTTTTTAAGAACTTCTGCTTTTGAGCCAAACAAACATTCTTGGTTTAATGGAGCATCTAGTAATTTTGCTTTGACATGGTCTAGCAAGATGTGTTCCTTCAGCCAAGCATGCCTTCTCAGAACAGACACAGGAACAGCAGCCCTGCAAGATGCTTCTAAGGCATCAAAACCACACTGCAAAGTATGTTTACCAACTTGGTTTTCAGAATGCATTAACTCTTGTAAGTTTTTATTTTCTGCACAATCAGGAATCAACAACATTTTTTGTTTAATTACTTCCATAATATGCTGCTGGTACTTCAACATGTGAAACTGGCAATTTAAAGCCCTGATGGCAAAGGTTGCAGGGATTTTGGCTGTAGTAGCCTTAATACCTTTAGGTCCCTGGGAAATGGTCTCCGGATCCGCAGAGGGATTTTTAAAGAGAAATTTGTGAGAGTTAGGTACTCTGTAGTACCTGTCAGGCTTTCTAGGAGCTGGTGGTAAAGTATCAGGGGTAAGACTTGATTCCATGAAGACGTCATCTACAATATCCGGGACAGGGGGTATAGCTAGAGCCCTATGCTGAGGCAAGTCTAAAAATTCCCTCAGTTTCTTTTTGGACTGTGGATAGCCCTGGCATTCCAAACGGAAATGCTCTCTTAGGGTATGCAAGGTTTCACCGAATAAAAAGTCCTCTCAAGGGGAGGCAGAGGGAATGGAATCCTCTGCATCTGAATCCTCATAGGTAGATAAGGGCATGTCTTGGTAATCACAGGAGTCAGAGTCATAGGACTCATGGTCTGTAGAATCAGAAGGAAAATCAATTCTTTGTCTTTTAGAGGGGAAAGGCTGGCTTCCCCTAATTAAAGTAATAAAGTCTTCAGCCATTCTAAGCATTTGTTTCTGTGGCACGGGAGCTTAAGAATGCACTTTGGTCGTCAGTTTCTTAGGCATAGTGCGAACTCTGGGCCTGAGAAATTCGGTAGTTTTAGTCATTGATGAAGTAGTCAGTTTAATATGAACATTGGAAGGTCTGAATATACCCTTAGAAGCCAGTGCCTGCAGAGCGGCTCCAGAACCATCCAAGGTAGAGACATCCGCAGGTTCCATAGTTGAAGAAGCATCTTGCGGCATACCGGACTCTGAATGGGTCTCAGTAGAGGCCTGCAAATCTGTAGAAGTGGGTAACAGGGGCTGTGAAAGCAACTCACTGAGTACCGGGGGACTGGTGACTAGCTTAACGGAAGCATCTTCGGCAGTTTTGGACCTATGCGGTCTGTCTCTGTATTTATCCTTGCGTTTTTTCAGAAGATTGATAGTCGGATGGCTTATCGTAGCCATTTTGGAATACTGAGAATGACAGGGAAAGAATTAGAGACAAAAATAGCCCAACAATGAATTGTTCGGACGTTGAACAAGGCACAAAACCAACAGTGAGGGACGTCATGGTTTGGGCCTAAATAGGTGAAGCAGTAGGAATGAAAATCTCTGTGAGGCATTTGCTTTCCACAGGCAAGACAATTGTTAACTTTTTCTGACATTGGTTAGAGCAAGAAAAAAGGATCCCCAACGTGGTACTTAGCTTTAGAAGATTTCAGGTTTGAAATGCGAAAAACGAAAATTTCTGGTTGCGACCGACCAGCACTTGCGAACTGCTTCTGCTTTGGGCTCCTGCACAGCAAGAAAAGCTGATGTAATGGCATTGGCTGCATGTTTTATACCCCTGACGACCTGACATCATGGAAGAGGTGACAGCGTCTGCTGCAGAAATCCCAAGACTCTGGTATTCGGGCTTACTGAGGGCTACCTGCAGGCAGATAACCCCAAGTGTGATGACTGCAACAGTGAAACACAAAGAACATCAGCCAATGTAAACAAGACTTCTCATCTGCATTCATGAACAAAAGGGATGAAGAGTACAGACACCAAACAACAGTGTGGTGGGTGTGGACTGATAGCAGTTACTTCACAGCAGAAAAGTGCCTTCCTAGCGAAACTTAAAAAACTCGTTTTAAGCAATTTACAGTGGAAAAAATGCCCAAAGAGGGGAGTTAATGATGCAACTAGCTTACCAGCTTTAACAAATGATGTGAAAAACATACAGTGTTTGAAGAATGGTCCAGGTCAAATGAAAGTCTCTTTCACAAGACAGGGGTTGGTGGCAGAGACAAGTGAAATGCAGACTATTCATCTAATCCAGATAGTAGCAATGTTAATTGAACCTCATATGGACAGAATGATTTTTTATGCTTCTATAGTACATTTAAGTATGGTAATTAATATGGGTATTGAGTCACTGTTTTCCCTTAGAAAACCAAAGCTAGAGTAAGGAATGAGCTCTAAGTTTGTTTGTTTGTCTTTCGGCTTTTCCTGGTAAGGGGTTGCCACAGCGGAACTCCGGTCCGCTAATGATTGGCAGTAGATTTTTACAAAACGCTGAGGTGCCAGCTCGATGCCCAACCTTCAACGAAGGCACACCCATTTATGCACGCATGTCTTTCGAACACTACCCAACCGCAGGGAGGACATGCAGACTCCACACAGAAGGCATTCCCAAGCCCAGCCAAGAATCGAACGGGAGAACCTCTTGCTGTGAGGTAACAACGCTACTGCTGTACCACCGCGGCAAGGACTAGGAAGCAGCTGTAAGTATTTACCTTATTTATTCATTTATTTATTTATTTATTTATTTATTTATTTATTTATTTATTTCACTTTGCGGACCAGATCAAACATATGATGTCAACAATCCTTTTACAAGGACAGTGTGGGAAGAAATTTGCTGCAATTGGCACAAGCAGTGCACACAAGTGCCACAAAAACTGCACATAGTTACCAGAAGCAGTATGCACAAGTACCACTAGCAGTATATATACATGACACAAACAATGTGCATAAATACAGCACACAATATACACAACTACACTTACAGATTACACGCAGAACACAACAGAACAAAAAATGTAAGGCAAAGTTCTTCATTCTTAATGAATAATGACTAGGTAAGATTATAGATATATTGATGTGTCTGACAGTTTTTGAGTGTGCTTATGTGAGTGTTTCTGGGTTAGGGTTCGGGTCAAAATGGGGTGATAATTTTAGCACTGTGCTTGTGTGATGGTGGTAAGTGTGTGTGTGTGTGTGTGTGTGTGTGTGTGTGTGTGTGTGTGTGTGTGTGTGTGTGTGTGTGTGTGTGTGTGTGTGTGTGTGTGTGTTTGTATCTTTCCCTTTGTTGAATACTGGTATTGTTAGGGAAAGGGCAGGGCAAGCAATATATAGGGCTGGGGTTAAAAGCAGAGGCAGGTTTAAGGAAGGTAGGATTGGCACATGAGTAAGGAGTTACGGGGAGGATTAAGACCACCATACTTCCCCCTCGTGTGTTCTTACATTTCTGTATTTTGTCTTAAAAACATGTCCTTTTTGACTACCATGACTATTTGTATACTAAAGGTAAACAAATAAATGCACAAGATTATGTAAAAGAGTCTTATTGAGTTGCTTCTATAGAACGTAGGTAGCATATTCTAAGGCTTACACTGACTGGCTTTTTTAAGAAAGAAAGAACCAGGGATAAGAAATCAAATTATTACACACGTGCTCTGTACAGGGGACTTTAATGTAAGAAAGGATGTGATAGTCTAACTGTAGAAGTGCTCATACATCAGAAAAAATAATTACCAGGTATTATTTTTTACTAGGGTTCATACACCTACAGACTGTGTCCTAAGTTTCTGTGCTATAGTGAGTACGTATTTTACTATCTGTTAAAAGCCACAAGAATGACTTGCAGTTTCCAGCAATGTAAGCACAGAAGGATAAAGCCCTGACTATGACCCAGACAATCTGAGTTAGACTGGCTGTTCAGGTGCCTGTTAGACCTGATGTGAGAAGGGGTCAAGCTTTAAGGTTCCTTGCCACTCTTTATTTGAGGAAGGAAAGGTACAGTTTTGGGGGTGCACTGTCCTCAGTAGACTTTCCAGAGAAAACAAGGAATCATGCACAGGTGTTAGTCTATAGTCGTGACAAAGCCAGCTGAACATGTCATTTAGAGGCATGACATGCATCACAGATGACCATTGTCCCACAGCTCCTTGCATGCTAAAGAACATCCATGGGGAGTTATGGTTACAAAGAAACCCACAGTTATGCTCGGAATGACAGCTGCAGCCCCTGGGCTTTGAACATTCACCCCTGGGGAATGAAAAGATACGGCACAAGCTGGGGGTGGGGGTGACACAAACAGGTTGGTAGACTTGCCCAGAATGTAAGCACAATGGTAAGAGGAGGACCATAACAAAAAAGAGAGATGCAGTAAAATTATTTTGACAGAAATGGAAGGGGTTCAGGTGAGAGACATCTTAGAAAGAGTCCCTATGCCACACATCAGCAGTAACCAGTATGCTTAGCATGGCTGCCACACATGTGATGTACATGCATGCGTGGTAAGGTCGACTTTTTCATACCTCTTTTCTTTTTCATTTGAAGTTGCTCAACTGGCAAGCCATACTGCATTCATCTCCCATTTATCCATCATCCATCACTCCTAGGTGCACTACATATGCACATGTGTTGAGACACCAGTACTTTGAACTTGAAAAGCAGGACCATTATGCTACTAATGCAGCAGTCTGCACAGAATAACCTAGTCCCTTTTCTACTTGACAGCACGAGGAGATATCAAATGATGCCATGATTTTCGTACCTCACATGATGCATTTACAATGCATACAGTCAGAGGCACACACACACACACACACACACACACACACACACACACACACACACACACACATCAAATTTGCACATGCTGCATTTGTAGATGGAAGGAATGAAGTATCTCACCAAGGTCAAAAGCTTGAACAATTAGCCGTGCACATATTTATATGGATATGATTCCCTATCACAAAAACAAAGCCTGTGAAAGCTAAAATAAGTAATTAAAATGAAACAAGCAATAAAACAGCTATGAAATAAAAACTTCACAAATAAACAAAGAAGGTAATAGCCCTAAGCATGGGGGAGGCTAATCTCCCTGTACCCCATAACTTGGGGCAAACTTCCAGTCTCTGAATATGATATCTCTAAGATGAATGTACCTACAGCTGTGGGAATCTCCATACACAGCACATTAATATTGCTCAGTCTCACAAATTCAGTGTTCAAAGGGTCATGTTAGGAATTTACTAGTAATAACACACAAGCTTTCTTTGCAGATTACAGTCTCTGATGCTATGACACCATGCCATAATTCTACTTATTAAACAATGAAATGAGAACAAAGCCATGAGGATCCAATAGTTAGCAGGCCAAATCTTACATTGCTACTTTGGAAAATCCTCGCTCGACAGCATTCTTTATGTTATGTTTAGTACTACTTTCACATGTATGACAATGATTATTTGTATAACAGTTCATGGATCTGTAAAATATGATTTTGTATGAAAAAAAAAAAAAACATCATCTTCAAAGAACTAGTAGTGTGCAGAGGAAGTATACAAGCAACACCGCTCATTATTTTACTACCAGGTATTTGTCTTTTTCTTCAAGGATATCCAATCTGAGACTCAGAATAAATTAATGTAGAAATGAGACAGGCACCTCCACATGAGACTGGGCAGTAGCTTGCATACTTATAAAAGTACCTAAAGAATTAGTGTTGTATTAATAAAATCAGTAGTACATTTTTGAGACCATGCAATTTTCACTGTGCTATCAAATACTCAAGGCTGTTTTTGTCTCTTTTTAACCCCTCAGTGGTCCATCAGTGGCACTTGAATAATTAGTCACATCCTAATGATCCCCTGCTCCTAGGGTAAAATTACCCAGCATGCCTTTTCAAATTAGGGCCATTCCTTCTTCAGGGTAGGTCCAACAATACTGACCTCTAACTGGAAACCAGAATATTTGGGACAATGCGTTAACTCCAAGTGCTATCTCATCCCCAATATTTCACTGGGTAATTTTTAGCCCCTCTTTTCCCTGGTGGCCTGATATGCGTGTCATCAGAGTGGGGCACACCTCTCAACCTGTCAGAGCAAGAAATCTGGACAAGCCATAAATAAAAGTGGGACAAAGGCCCCAAAATAGGGACAAGTTTTAAATATTGCTCTTACAAACTTGGAAAGTTGATAGAATAACAGGTTTTGCATTACCATGAATTTTCTGAAGGGCATGAAGTCTGAAACTCAAATGTCTGTCATTATTTTATAGCTTCAGTCTTTAATGATTTGCCACTAGTTTGCCAGAAAGCCACAATTTTAAGAAAAAAACGGACCAAAAATATGAGGCAAACAATCTGGACATCCTGTGAAAATCTATACAGTTGAGAGATATGGAGTGGGGCCTACATTCCAGACCATCGTTGCATGCATCTTTCTACACATACAATGATTTCAACTCCATCAAAAAGCTATGCTTAGCAGTGCCAAAGATACATCATGATCCTGGTGGTGTACCATGTGTTTTCACCTGTCTGCACAGAGTAACCCACTTTTTTGCTCCAGGTAAGATTACCACCTTCACTATAATTAATAGATAAGATCATCCAATAATTCTCAGTCCCCAGCACCAGTTTGTCTGCTTACTAGGCTGCTATTCATACCCAGATCATGTGTGTTGTAGTCAGGGCTCTGTCCCTGTGTCAAAGAGCTGGCAAATTAAACTGCATTTTGTAAGCAAAAAATCAAACATACTTATGAATAGCCTAACACAAACTACCTGTAAAAGTATGGTTTCTACAGATTGTGTCTACTTCATAAAAAATGATGATAATTTTAGGTGATTTAGACTTCAGTATATACAGCAGCTGCATTTGAATCAGGCTTTTTACATTCAGCATGTTTCACTTCTCTTTTTCCAGTATTCATTTCTTAGTGATCAGTGTTTTTCATTTTGGTCATGAATGTTTGAGCTTAAAAAGAAGAACACGTGTGTGTGTGTGTGTGTGTGTGTGTGTGTGTGTGTGTGTGTGTGTGTGTGTGTGTGTGTGTGTGTGAGTGTGTGTATGGGTGTGGGGTGTTGGTGTGTGTGTATATTTGCCTGTACTTATTCTTCTGTGGGTCTATATTAAATAATCAAATGTTTGAAAGTTCAACTGTCATATGGTCGACACCATATGATCAAACTTTCAAAAGTTTGAATATCTAATAATAAAAAATACACAAAACACCTACCCGAACGCACCCCCACACCCTCCGTTCTTTAAATATACCAACTCCGAGATCACACTACAGTACAGAAAAGGGAAATCTTCCCATTCCGCGCTGTACAAAGATCTCCGTTACAATGTTCAAACATTCAAAAATCTGATCATATGGTGTCGATCATATGAGACTCAAAATTTTGAATGTTTAAATTTTCAACATAGACCCTTCTTCTGCTGAAGGATGGAGGCATATTTTTCCACTACTAGGATATTGCACAAATCGCTTCCTCAAACCTTCAAACAGGAAGTTACAGCTGTCTTTACCACGCCATCTAGCTCTACCTGGTCACACCTTCTCTGGGCATTCCAAACATCCATACCAAAGTGGCATTGCAATTGTCAGACAATGATGTCCAGAAAGATTTCTGGGATTTCTGGGAAGGAACAAGGTATCCTAAGTACTGCATAGCATATAGAGACAGTGGAGTCTTTCAGAAGACAGGAGAAAGTAGTGTTCTTTAAACTAAAAGCATTAGCGATTTTCTGCCTTGATCTGGTGATGTGAATTGCTTCACTTAAAGCTAAAAGTTTATAGGGTTACACCAATAAAAAGGTAAGTCTGGTCACTGTGAAAGAAGCAAAGGATTACAAAAACCTTTTTAATGTCACTGAGCAATCCAGCTCTTTTATGGCTCATTCTCTTCAAATTCATTCACACAGCAAATCTCAATCAGTCAAGTCTTTTTATTCGTAGACAGATAATGCTCAGGCTGTCAGGATTGTGGTACTGATTTATAATTATTTTACTCTGCCAGCCTAGTTTTGTGTAATTTAGAGCTCAGTAAAGTTGCAAATTATGGGCTGTATGAATATATTAAATTCACTGCATTCCTTTTCCAGGCAAATGTTCAGAGTTAGTATAGAATTAGATATGGACATTGGCATGGATTACACAATTACTAGTTATGCCTAAGTGAAATATTATTATCCCTCTATCTTTCTTTACATTTCTACATAAGATAATGTCATATGTTTTCCAGAAATGTCATGATTTACACAATGTCAGTATTCACATTTGGCATATCACATCTGAAAAAGAAAAAGTGGAATCAGTTAAGATGAGTTTTTATTAAAGTAGATTTGAGTGTGAAAACACACACACACACACACACACACACACACACACACACACACACACACACACACACACACAGATATATTGAGGCATCTTGGCACATGATTTGGAAATAAAATAAATGCAGTCTTGACATGTAATGAAATATTAACTTTTTTTCTGGAGGACAAATTCTCCAAATACAAGTGCGAATATGAACATTGAGTGGTCTAAGCAAATCAATTGCAGGAAACAGTTTGTTTCAATGTCATATATATAAACATATGTGCATATATACATGCACATATAATATATATATATATATATATATATATATATATATATATATAAATATATAGTGCCCCAAACTATCCAGCAACATGTGGCACTATATACAAGGAAGCAGTGTTCACAACGTGGGGTACTATATACAAGAAAGCAGTGTTCACAACATGGGGTTCTATATACAAGAAAGCAGTGTTCACAACGTGGAGTACTATATACAAGAAAGCAGTTTGCACAATGTGGGGCACTAGATACAAGAAAGCAATGTTCACAATGTGGGGCACTATATACAAGAAAGCAGTGTTCACAACGTGGGGCACTATATACAAGAAAGCAGTTTTCATAACATGGGGCACTATAAAGAA
The DNA here is from genome assembly GCF_019279795.1 of Protopterus annectens. Taxonomy (NCBI): domain Eukaryota; kingdom Metazoa; phylum Chordata; order Ceratodontiformes; family Protopteridae; genus Protopterus; species Protopterus annectens. The sequence continues at coordinate 691,832,547 of NC_056734.1, read as the reverse complement.
GCAGTTCATAGGTTCATAGGTAGGTACTAGGCTATCGGCCAAAGGGCCTACATAAGCCTAGCCAACAAGGTTCCCTGGCTAGGCTTACGTAGGCCCTTGTATATAGTGTCCCGTTTTCACAGCATGGGGCACTATATACAAGAAGACAGTTTTCACAACGTTAGGCACTATATACAATAAAGCAGTTTTCACATAGCTGACACAAGGTTAACATAAGAAAGTTCATCAACAGTCCTTCACCTGATCACTTAAGGATAATCCATGGTAAAATTAACTGTCAAGAATGATCTCCAAAATGGCATATCTTGTGAAGTATGACTTTTATTTTGACTTAAAGTCCTGTGTGTAAACGGATTATTTTTGAGGTAGTGTTAATGCAATACTTACCTTTAAGGGAGTAGTTTGCATACCATTCTATTATACCTTGAAAAGGGGGGTGAGTAATAGTATATCTGTGATTATTTAGGGACTTTCTGGTGGGGTCTTCAGTTCATTTGCATGGGAATTTTGCATTTTTGTTTCAAAATATGGGAGCAGATATATCGTGAATTTACTACTACCTTTCCCTCATTTATTCTCATTCACATCTTTAAAGTGCCCTAAGATTCAAAAATACATTATTTACAGCTCTGGATTTCTTACCAACCGAGTACATCACTGCAGATCTATGAATAGACATGCCCGGTCTAGAGTACTATAACAATCTGGGCAGTTTTCCCTTAAAGATCAAATGCAAACTTTTTTTACCATTTCTTTTTGCTATAATTATGTCCTCATCTTTTAAAATGGGCTTTCTTATTCTAAAATGTGTAGTTGTTTTACTTAAGTTACTGCAGCAGACCTATGTTTATTAAGTTTAATAAACCGCTGTTTCTGTTTGCAGTATGCTGAACAAGTGTCCAATCGCTTCCTGATTCCATGACATCCAGCCCCGCCTTCTGATGACATATTAAAGGGGGAGAAACAATTCTACAGTTGGTTGGCATGTGTTCTGTAGTCTGCAGCTATTTTTATTACAAAGTAACCAGAATGCAGCACAGTCAGTCTCTCAGTCAGACGTCAGACAAAAGAAAAAAAAGAAACATAATAAATGCAGCTATATTCAAGTTAAAGTTAGCAGAAGTTAAGATGGAATAGGATAAGATTTTTAGTAAGATGTATAGTGCTTAACATACAGTGTAATAAAGCAGATGTAAATGTAATAAATCATTGTCTATAAATAGATTTTAGGGAGAAAACTAAAAAACTATTGATGTGGGAATCACCTCGATGGTGCATTTGTATGTTATGCCACTAGGAATTATTGCTGAAAAGAAAACGTGGCATAATTTGCCCATCTGTGAAAATGAAATGCAATAAAGTGATCATTCCATAGTAGAAAACTATTTGTTATAGTGTGATAAGAGTGTGTGTTACACTAATGTGTCTCAGCATTTATATTTGCAATTCCACAGAGGCGCACTTAGTTTTACCTTCTGTCCAAACCTTTCATCTATTCCTAATTTTGCTTCATAGGTTTTCCCTGTCCCTCATGAAGGTTTTGAATTTCTATTGAATCAATGAAAACTGCAGTCAGTCAATGCCAGGCAGGGTTCATGCTTTCTCTTGTTTAGAAACTGCTTGTTGATGCAAAACCAGTTGCTCTATTAACTTTTAAATAAATTAGAGATATATTTAAAAACAGTTCTTGATTTGCTCCTTTGTAATTTTTCTTGGATTTGACCAGAATTCTTAATCAAAGAAGCTAAGAGATATGATGCTTTCTGTCTCTCCTGTGGTTTCTCTTTCATTTCTTGTGTGTGTGTATGTGTGTGTGTGTGTGTGTGTGTGTGTGTGTGTGTGTGTGTGTGTGTGTGTGTGTGTGTGTGTGTGTGTGTGTGTGTGTGTGTGTGTGTGTGTGTGTGTGTGTGTGTGTGTGTGTGTGTGTGTGTGTGTAAAACTGGTATTTTGGGCGTGATTCACACATCTATAGTTTTCTCCCTGAAAGAGATCAATCAATCCATTGGTAAAAAATGGCTTATTAGTTTTACATGTGTTTTATTACTAAGAATCCTATCCTATTCCATCTTAATTTTGTAAGTATGAATGTAGCTGTGTTTATTTGAATTATTGTCTGACTGAGTAACTGATTGTGCTGCATTCCGGTTCCTTTGTAATAAAAGCTGGTGGAGACTACAGAACACATGCCAGCCCACTAGAGAAATGTTTCTCCCACCTCTAATACATCTGCAAGGATAGATGACATGGAATCAGGAAATAATTGGACAGTTACTCACCATACAGTAAACTGAAACACCAGTTAATTAAACTTAATAAATATAGGTCCACTGAAGTAACTAAAGTTGTTGTTGTTGTTGTTGTTGTTGTGTCTTTTGGCTTTTCCCGGTTAGGGGTCACCACAGCAGAACTCCGGTCCGCTAATGATTGGCAGTAGATTTTTATGTGCCAAGTTGCCAGCCCTGACTCACAACCTTCAACGAAGGTACGCCCATTCACTCATGTCTCCAGACAGAAGACGCTGTAGGTGAGAATCGAACGGGACAATGTCTTACTGTCAGGCGACAGCACTACCGCAGCACCACCACCGCAGTTGAAAATAAAAATTAAAAATTTTGGAATAAGAAAGCCCACTTTAAAAGATGAGGGCATAATTACAATAACAAGAAAGCCATAAAGAATGTGATCTACAACAATGTAGAATTTGGTTTCATATTCCTCCATAGCTCTCAACTACCCCTGATTTGCCTCATATTTTTCTTTGCTGCCTTGTTGCTTATATTTTTCTTTAAGTCACTGGAAAATGCAGTCAGTATTGCCAGGCACTAGAGTTTCATAATATTTTCTCTTCAGAAGATAAATGTTGCTGCAACATTTTTTCTATTAACTTTCAAACTTGATTTGGGGAAGTATTTAAAATGTCTCCATGATTTCAAGCCTTTGTCTTTTTTTATTTATTTATTTTGTTTGCCTCTCTCCGTTTATTGAGCAAAGAAATTGAGAAGCATAGTCAATAACTCAAACTCTCATTAACTGATTACCAAAGGCATGCTCAACAGATTGTTTTGTTCTGCAATTATATAATCATTTTAAGCAATAAATCTAACTATTCTTGTTGACCAGGAATACATTTATATCATTAAGCTAATTAGAAATGCACAGCAAGACTTCACAAGCTGTTTATGATAATTATCATTACTAGACATGGCAAACTAAACAAGGGAGAAATATCCTGTGGTCCACCCACAGAAAACACTATAACACATAGGTCACGTGATACATATTTGAACTACATCCCTCCGTAACACAAAGTCCTGATGAAGGGCTTATGTAAGCTGTATCATGAAACCTTTGTTGGTTATTAGTATATGAATTAATTGTAAAAAAAGTAAGGAAATAAATTAATATAAATTTATCTGCATAAAATGCATTGAGCAGTAGGCTTCTAAAACATATGTAATCAGACCCATCAAACAGGCGATAATGCCCAACATGGTGGGGGGGGGGGCGGTACAGATAAATAATGGACGACCAAGGGTGTTTTGAGGACCAGTGCTGTGGCAGAGAGCCTCCCCACCCCTGAAATGTCCATTAAATCCCTATAATTCCCACACTGGAGGGACATTATTGTGCTTAGAATATGGGCTATTAAATTGTTTTATACTTGTTTTCTTATTACTTTTGATATAAAATAGCTCATCTACCTAATTTTCAAAGCTGAGGCAGGATATGTAATTGTCATTGGAGGAAGTATTTTATATCCAAAATGTAACTTATGTGAGTATGTAATAATGTCTACACATATACACAAGCACACACCACACACAGGTATGTGTATGTATGTATATATATATATATATATATATATATATATATATATATATATATATAAATAAAAATATATATATATGTGTGGGGGGCATCATTTACATGAACTTTGGGTTTAGTCAACAGCTATTTTGTCAGCACTATTTGTTCAGCAAAGTAGCTGATCAACAGTTGGGCAAGATTGCTATAATGCCAGGGTTGTAGAATATGTCCTTTCCTGAATATTGTGGGATCTTAGAGTAAGAATATGTAATTTAGCAGGAATGAAGAAAGAGTGTAGCAAGTCTTGCCCTCATGAAAAACACATGGTCATGTAGTTGCAGGCTTGGAGATTATGGCTCAGAACATGTGCAGTTGCATGTCAGTATTTTTTGTTCAATACGTTTATGTTGATATTAGCAACATTAATATTTGGGTGTTTAGACCTTTTTAAGTACACTTCTTTTGTATACACACACAGACATGCACATACACATAGACAGTCTCTCATATACATATATGCAGAAACTTAGATGCACACACACACATACAGGCATATAAAAACAGACATGTACATATGTATTCAATTTGCTGACTAAGCACAGCTCAGGTATCTTACGTTGATAAAATATAGTAATAACCCATGGCTGGGTGTGGGTAATGTTGGATTAAACCAATGTTGGCATGATTTGATCACAAGGACAAGCCAGACGTGAGTAAATCCAACATTACCCACACCCAGATGTGGGTTATTGCTGTTATACAATGGTATTAATTTTGTGTTGTGTTGTTGTTATTTAAGTTTCTGTTTGTTTTATTTTGTATTCTGCCACTTTTTCTGAGAGAAAATAGTCCCATACTTTTAGTTCGAGTTTATTGTTTATTTTATTTTTCTTTTAATTTAATTAGATATTGTTTGGTAAAATGCATGGGTTGTGGCTATTTAAAGTGTTTATTGGGACTGTAACACTCTTTCTTTGTGTTGAGTATAAAGTGTGTGTGCATGCACATAGTGAAAATGGGAGTGTGGATAGTACTGCCATCTCTGTAGTCATGCCTTACACTGTTGTTTAATATAAGTTTTGGTATTTATACTCTACTACAAATGCACAGTATATCTACATTGCTTAAGCAGTGAAGTTGTTTAGTATACCTTCACTCATCTGCAACGGCTCACTTAGTGCTCATAAATGTCAACTGTCCAGATTTTTGCCTCATATTTTTGGTCTTTTCTTCATAAAATTTGTGTTTTTCTCAGAAGTCAGTGGGTAATGTATTTAATTCTATGTTTCCAGTTACTAACCATTGGTTCTTAAGAGCCATGGTTAGCAAGGGAAAAGGGAATATCTGCGGTAAAGGATTTCAGTCTCAGCAGTCCACACATGGATTTTATGCTGGATAGATGCTCTCCATTTTATGACATTGTTCCTGTGCATTAATTCTTGGTATGTCAAATGTTCAGTGGGGATCACTGATCCTCCAAGCCCAATTGTCTAAGCTGTTATATCACACTTGTTGCATTAATATCTACTGAGCTCATATAGTCATTCTGGCATTTTATTGTTCCAGTTTTTCTTACACACAAGTCTGTGCAAGTTTGACTTTAATCATGCTGTTGTGTAATGATGTGTGTATATAATTTGTGTATGTGTCATTAGAACTGCAGCTTAATCTGCCTTATCATCTTCCTGTGTGTCTTCGTCATAATAGTCGCTTTTATCCCTGGGTAATTTTGTTCAGTGAGCACGCAGCCAATAAAGTGTAAGGAAGAAATGCTTGTGTACACCTTTGACTCTCGTTCAAGTGGTAAAACATGCCCATGACAGGAAAAGGCTGGTTTCATTTTTTTTTCAGAAAAGTCAAGATTTATACACATTTTTACAAATGTGAATGCACTGCCTAAAATAAATGAGTTCAGTTAGATACTGAAACATTTTATGTAACAGAAAATTTAGGTTTATGATGGAGAAACCTATAGCAGTTGATAGGATATAAATGATTAATACAGAGGTTTTATGAGCAAGTACATAATTATGTTCATTAAAGAGTATTTTTTTATTTTTTTTTTTATTTTATTGCTAAAAAATCTAAAGCACATCCGTGACTTGTTAGTAAAATGTTTGGGTTTAAAATCATCCCCTGTAATGATCCAACTGTCTGAAACAAGGCTAGAATAATGTTACTATAATCTACCCACAGTGAGACAGGTTAATGGCTAGGGTGTGTGTTTCCGTAAAATACCTTTGTACTTAATGCTTAAGTGTTCTAGCAGTACAAAATGTATTCATTTTGCCATTAGTCATAGACATTCTTCTTCATGAGCACGGCATCCCACTGTGCTAGCACAGATGATTCGCAACAGATCAGTAATTTCATGAATGCTATTTTCTGCTGTAATAGGGCACAAAAATGCAGCTCTGTTCTTATTAGTGAGCTGTGAGACAAAAAGTCAGAATTTTTTATATTAATGTCCTAGTAACAACAACTGCACATCTGAGTTATTTTTTGTTTTGCTTGTGAAATGTGGGTACATGACAGCTTATTGAATAGCGCAAAGTTCTGAAATGTCAAAATGTTGAAATGTTACAGTGTTGAACTCTGTATACCTACTAACAGCAAAGCTGGAGTACATACATACATACATACATACATACATACATACATTCATACGTACATACACTGCATCACTATACATCTAGTCAACAAACAATATCACTACTCCGTTACTGAAACTCTGGAAAGAGAGTTAACATAGGTCCTGCTGGTTGGGAGATGTCCAGCTCTTTGTGCATGTAGGACAGGACGAACTTTGATTTCAACATTTTACCATTTCAGCATTTAACATTTCAACATTGAACATTCAGTATTATGAATTTCAGTATAATGCTTTTCAGGAAGTTCACATGAACCTGTAAAATATAAATGTATAGACCTAGATTAATAAAGAGAGGCTTGTGTCATATGCAACACTGGTTTCTGTAGTAAATATATGGTATAGCATAAAGACCTGTTATTTCTTTTTTCTTTTTTAATTTTCAAAAAAACACATTAAATAAGCAAGGAAAACAGCAACCTTTATGTAATGATATGGGTGAATTGGTGGGTGGATAGATGGAAAGATGGATGGATGGATGGATGGATGGATGGATGGATGGATGGATGGATGGATGGACGTACGTCTCTTTTGTGATGGTAGAAGAGCATCCCTTCCTGTTTACCTGCCACCTGGTTAAGAAGAACAGATGCTGTAGATATTCAAGTGCTTGAGAATGACCCATGTCATCCAGAAACCTCTGGGTGCCCTGGGTGCTCATCTTTTCGAGCAATATAGAATACGGGCAGACAAACAGTAGCATGGGGCACTTTTTCACACACTTTATACATCCATACTGGTGCCCAGCAAGAATTGAGGTCATAAAAAACTAGGAAACACCTAAAAGGTGTACGTATCCTGGGCACACAAACACCTGCTGCTAGACGTCAGCTGTTACTATTACCGTTATCTCTGTAACCATCTTTACAAGGGCTTACATTATGATGCTAGGCAGATATATAGCCTCCTTGTGGCTATTGTTACCTTTTGTGGCTATTGTTACCTTTTGCAGTAATAAACTAGTATCATTTAGATACCTTGAAAAACATTACTAAAAGTATTTCTTGAAGACTCAGTGGGCCAGACAAAATAAAGATGAAGAAAAATATTAGAAAACAAAAGACAGCTGTAAAAAATGTAACCTTCTGGCTTAGCTGTGCATAACATTCTTACTCTAAATCAAGTATGTTTGACACCAGTGAGAGTAAAATCTTTAGCTTTATGTCACTATAAAACACACTTGTGGTAGAAAAGGTTAGAATGACAAACTCCAATAAGTTTATTACCTAAACCGCCTTGCAGTTCTGTTAATTGTGATACAAGACTAGACGTTTGCTGTCCCATTAAACTCTTGAGTTACCCCACAAAATATCTTCCTGTTTCATGCAAACTTACATGACTACAAATATATATATACATACATGCACATATATGTGTACGTGTGTGTGTGCGTGTGTGTGTGTGTGTGTGTGTGTGTGTGTGTGTGTGTGTGTGTGTGTGTGTGTGTGTGTGTGTGTGTGTGTGTGTTTGTATGCATAGATAGATGGCTAGATATATATATATATATATATATATATATATATATATATATATATATATATATATATATATACATATATTATTTATTTCAACATTTATTTAACATTTGATAACTGGGAAAGTCCGACTTGGAACAAAGTCAATTTTCAGTGGAGGCCCAGGAAGAAACACTCCACATGCATGTTTTTGATATATTTATATATATATATATATATATATATATATATATATATATATATATATATATATTTACTTACACACACACACACACACACACACACACACACACACACACACACACACATGTAGCACTCTCCTGACTTTCTTTTGTTACAGTTTGTTTTATCGCCTGCCAGAAATAATGTTCAACAGACATATTGCTCTTTGAAGAAGGAAGTCTACAGTAATGTAACAGTGGTAACAGCAATCCACAATGCACTGCAATTTTTGGAAGTAGATTGTGAAGTAGATTTTATACATTTGGAAGTCAAGAATATTAAGTAATTGGATTAAACTTCATGCTTAATGCCTCCCATTTGGCCAAATAGTAGCCTACCTGTGCCTATTGACTGAAACCTTATTTTCCCCTGTAGAATGATGTATGTACCTGGTTATGAAATGTAATGCATAGTCATACTGTGAAATGAAGAAGTGAGGTCATAATGATAATCTCAATATTGTGTTATAACAGTGTTAATGCTTTCTTTTAATTGTAAATATAATTGGATGAGTTCTGTTTGCTGCTACACTGATTCTAACTGGTGCACCATAAGACAGAACAGTGAGTGAGTGTCATTCATTGTGTCTGAATTCCTGTTTAGAGAGGTTATCTCATTAGTACAGTGAAGCCTTATTGTCTCATTAGTACAGTGAAGCCTTATTCCCTACATATTTTATGTGTGTGAATGAGAGGGAGGATAGAGGAATGGTGAGGATGCATGGAGCAGAGTTGGTGAAGGTGGATGAGTTTAAGTACTTGGGATCAATAGTTCAGAGTAATGGTGAGTGTGGAAGAGAGGTGAAGAAGAGAGTGCAGGCAGGGTGGAGTGGGTGGAGAAAAGTGTCAGGAGTGATTTGTGGCAGATGGGTACCAGTAAGAGTGAAAGGGATACGGATTGGAGATGGTGGCATTGATGAAAAGACAGGAGCCAGAGCTGGAGGTGGCAGAGTTAAAGATGTTAAGATTTGTATTGGGTGTGACAAGGATGGACAGGATTAGGAATCAGCATATTAGATTAAATCACATATATATGCATATCAACATCATAACAGAAGCAATCAGGCAACAACTGCACAGTCAGACAAGCTCAAAACATGCAGCTAACATTAAAACTAAACTCAAATCTTGAAATAAGTGTATGCTTCTCTCTTACCCCCTGACCTCACACTCTTCTACAACTTAATATTCTAACTCCATGGTCGCACAACATAGGGGGAAGGGAGAAAGTCACCAAATAGGGAACAGTGGTCTCAAACAATCCACTATTTCACTGTTATTTTAGAGATCTCTAACATTGAGAAGCCATATATGCAACTTAAGAAACTCTTACATCAGTCAATTGCACATCCCATTGTACGTTTGTGGTGTATGTGAAAGGGAATATAGGACTTGTGCCTTTCACTTGCACTGCTATAATGATGCTTGCAGTGACTGTCAAGAGTGAGTGAGTGACAGTGGGGTAAGGAAATGTATTCTTTTCTCCACTGTTGGGTGGTCTTCAGGTTGGTATATTTATAGTTGTGAGGATTTGAGGGTGCAGGAGGCAAGCACTTGCCTTGTGTGCAGGCATTCTTTTAATCAAACATTAATTGATATATTGAATGTTGATTGCTATTTACATAGACAATTCAATACAGACTGTCTCTCTCTCTCTCTCTCTTTCCCTCTCTCCATATATCTATATACATATATATATATATATATATATATAGAGAGAGAGAGAGAGAGAGATAAACACACACACACACACAGAAACACACACGCGCGCGCGCACATGCACACGCGCGCGCGCACACACACACACACACACACACACACACACACACACACACACATACACACACACACACACACACACAGAGCAGGGCGACTGACGTGATCCACAGGGTAAATTTACTATCGCCCATCCAGTCGTCAAGGTTTCTTTTGAACAGGATCAAGGAGGCGCTTTGCTTGACATGTTTGGGCAGTTTATTCCAGAGTATGGGAGGTCTCTGGGTCAGGAACCTATCCGACCAGCGTGTTTTGTTAATTGTGATGACAAGGTTTAGGTCCCTGGAGTGTGTGGCTCTGATGGATTGGGATCTCTCATAAATCATTGAGGGCTGAAGTCAGAAAATATAGACATATATTTGAGTTTCAGAGTTCATACCCTTTAGAAAATTCATGCTAATGCAAACCTGCTCTATCAACTTTCTAAGTTTGTAAGGCCAATATTTAAAAAGTGTCCCTATTTTTGGGCCTTTGTCCTCCCATTATTTATGGCTTTGTCCAGATTTTTTGCAAGAAGTTGAGAGGTATAAGGTGCAAACAGAGCAACTGAGTGATCCCATTAAAAATCCCAACAAAGGAACAAAAACAGGGATGGATTTTAAATATTGCTCTTATAAACTTAGTTCTTTTATATGTAGTATAACAATATATAAAACTTTGTATGTTGTGTTATCTTCATTTAAGGGGTCAAACAAGTTCTGTGGCTCCAGATGTATTTTATTTGGTGGGAGAGAGACCATAAATGGCTCTTTGGTAGTGAAGGTTGCAGACCCCTGGTATAACAGGACAGTATTCTACAAAAAATGTATGCAATTTGCAAATCATGCTCAATTCCCCTAAAGGTTAACAAGTCACCCTCTTTCATTTATAAACGTATTGTTATAAATTTGCATTTACTTGTTAGACAAGGTGCTTCTGTTGTGATTTGCATTTCTTTGAGAATACAGTGACAGACTAAGGGACATATTTCTTGCACAGCTGATTATAACACATATTTTGATCCTATAAGTAATATTTATGAGATGCAAAACAGTAAGAAATACATATTACTCTGCGTGTATGTTATCTGAGTGCCTGGTAGTTTTTTGTTTGCGTCTGTCGGCTTTTCCCGGTTAGGGGTCGCCACAGCAGAACTCTGGTCCGCTAATGATTGGCAGTAGATTTTTACGTGCTGGCTTGCCGGGCCTAACGCACAACCTTCAACGAAGGAACGCCCATTCACGCATGTCGCCACACAGAAGACGGAGTGCCTGGTAGTGCAAAACTGAAATTACTTCCTGTGGCCCCTGATATCTGCATTGTTAATCTTCGTGAATAAAGCCAAAAGAACAAACATTCTTCCCTTTAGATTTTATTCAGCTCTTATGTAAGTCATCATGTGAAACTGTCATATTATTCTGCTGGTAGATAGTATAATCCCAGCTTCCATAACAAACTTATCCGAAAGAAATATAGCACTTAAAGGAATTTGTAGTCAGGAGATTTTAATACCTATTGCAGCAGTTAATGAATAGATGGTTGCGTTACGGACATTGAAAACAGAATGAGATGTCATGGTTGAACAAGCTTTATGTAAAACTAGACATTAATTTCTGCAGAACCGGCAACTTGCAATCTCTTTGTTAGAAAAACGTGTTCTGCTTTCAAAATGATTGCATTGTCTGATGAAGCTAATGAGTTTTCACTCATTTTTCATGAAAAGCAAGCAAAAAGAATTTAATAAAATGCTGATACTGTGATGTCAAATGCTTCTGGTTATTAAAGAAAAAAACAATACTGCAATAAGAAGCTATAAATCTGATGAGCCATGATACTTAGAAAAAGTAAGCAATAATCTTTGGAAGAAATGGTGCAGTTTGCTAGCAATGGTAGACAAAACACTGATACTAAAAGCTGTCAGTCTCTTGCGAGACTGCAATGATACAAAATTCAACACATCTATTTTTGGATCATAACCAAAAACACGAATATCTACAGAAAGGAAATATGATTTTGAGCAGTGATTCTAGTTATTCTAGTTATTAACATATACTACACGCGTAGCACTGAAACAAAGCTACAAATCCTATTTAAACAGACACACCCAGTCTACAACTGCATCAAATCAGACTGTAGAAGTGATGTTTGGTAAGGAGACAGGTTATTGTTATTCTGTAGACCTGTTCAGTTTTGCAGTTGTAGCTACATATTAACCCTAATACACATGCTGCCACAGCTTAGTACTTATAATATTTACAGAGACACTCATTTTGTACTTTCACTAGCAGCTACATGTTTCAAACAGCTGCTCATAAAATCAGCCATGACCATATAACTAGGGGTGTAACATGAAAATATTGCCACTGGTTACTAATGTTATAACCTGAGATATTCGTGGCATCATTTCTGAAACAGTCATACAGCCACATTTCAAATTAAAATAACCAACAAAATGATGCATTTTTCTTCTAGTCATAGCAGTACTGCTCTGTGCATAATAAAGACATGCCAGTATATAACCAATGGTGATACCTGCTAGCTGTTGCGACTATTTTGTATTTTTACTTTCAGGATATCATTTGTGGTTAGACCACTCACTAAAATGTTTATTAAAACTTAATTGGGTATTCTAAACATTTTAGAAAAATGGAGTGGAGAGAGAAAAAGCAAGGGAGAGAGAGAGAATCAGCATTTAAAGTTCCTGACACGTTACCAGAAATAAATTACTACACAACAGAATATACGGTTCGTGTTTTTATTTGAGACTCTGTACTATGTACTTGTCAAAAGTAAGTACTGTAAATAAGAGAAAAATATTGCACTGCAGTCTGAGCTGGAACAGCAAATTGAAATCCTTCTATGTTTTTACAAAACGGAAAGCACTAAGGTGCAGTGGTGTGCATTTTATTTCAGTTATATAAACAATTTAATAGCCCATGCAGTAATATGTCTTGTGCAAGACAGCATGCCAGTTTATAGAATGCACTTCTCTGTTAACCTGTATTAAATAAACAGTGTCAAGCATCTCTTCTGACAAATCACTTCAGTCTTTGTAATTTTTTTCCTGCAAAATAAGTACGGTGATCCTTAAGAAGTGTGATCTGTCATCTTTACTGAGCAGTCTACTGCCCGAAGAACTGGTATTAATTTTTCATTCTTGATTTAATATTTTTCATTCATACCAAACAAATCTCCTAGGTTTATGTTAAATTAGAATACAAATAACCAGCATGGTTCTGCTTGTATCCGGATTCTTCTTATATAATAACAGCATTAAGCACAAAGAGCCCGGTTCTCAGTTGCAGTTTATAAAGCAACTTACAAGATGCAACGGGCTGCTTTATTACGCTATGTAATAGAAAGTCTCCCAAAATTAAACACTTAACTTGATGTCAGTAACATAATGCTTCTAAAATTAGCCAACACCTTGCAACTACCATTCCTGAGTAACTTCAGAGGAACTCTAGAATTGGCTACTCCATAAAAAATCATAAAAGCAGTCAGTTAACAGTAGTGTCATTTGGTTTACCATAAAAAGATGGTCAAAACCCCAGGAATCTTGGTTACTAACCTCAAGGACACTGCATTTAAAACTTGTTGTACACCAGAGGAACATACCTTTTAAATGACCCACACCTACCTTTCTGCCTACATACAGAATGGGCACAGCTCAGCTGCAGCTGTAAATCCACCAGCCTCCAAACAAGTGAGGCAAGGTGAGCAATCATCACACACCCCTATATGCAAATTAGAATACTTTGTACTGATAGCAACACTTAACTCCCTCATAATCCCAAAACAATACAAACAGCAACAGATAAAATATAGCACTTTATTGCCTTATCTCATCCTTGAGATCACAAATGCCTTTCCCTGAGAGAATGCAACTGCCTCCCTATCACGTTGAGGTCCTCCATACTACTAAACTCATTATCATGCAAACCTGCTGTGTTGCAGTTATGCCCCTGCACTTAGCACAACACTGTCACTACAATCAGTCTCTTAATATGCATGGACTCCAAATGAACACAGTCCCACCTTACACAGACCAAAACTCATGTCTTTTTCTAAAACAACATCTGCAGCCATGACTGCATGACATTAAAAATTGTACTGATCTATAAAGCCCATGAACCCCAAGTTCGGATGGTTCATGATGATGCTCCTTTAGTAGGGTCCACTTTTATTACTACTTTTAGCAGGAATAGTTATGATATCAAAGACATCATTAACAAGAACTGGGACTTAATTGTCCTTGACCACAATTTACATGTTGAATTGAAGGACCCCCTTAGATTAGTTTTTAGATGCGGCAGGAATTTAAAAAGCTTATTACAGACTAGGAAGGAAGACAGTTTAGGAAGCAAGAGGAAAGGGATGATAAAGTGTAGCATGTGCCCCCAATGCCCCTTCATGGAGATTGGGGTCAACTTCTCGATCAGAGGAGTGCCCTATGTGTCAAAGGGAAAATTTGACTGTAATACTAAAAGTATAGTCTATTTGGTTCAATGCCAAGCCTGCCCAGCTTTTTATACTGGGAAGTCGGACAGGAAACTAAAAGAAAAGGTTTACGAACACCTTTACAGCATTGGAACATCAAAGCAGGAGAATGCTCTGGCTAGACATGTGAGTGCTTTCCCATTACAGTCTTTTAAATTTAGAGTGACCAGGTTACGGGTGATGAAAAGGGTGGCCCTAGTTCATTATTCCTAGAAAAATTGGAATTAATATGGCAACTTCGTACCAGGGCCTGCTACCCGCCAGGACTGGATGAAGTTTATTCCATATCTTGCATCCTTAAACTAAAGGTTTTAATGAGGTGAATATATACCTTATTCACTTCAGCCTGCAAGAAAGGTTTCACATTTTTGCTCAAACAGGGTATGTTAAATATTTATCTAAAAAGTTAAATATTTATTTATTAACTTAGTTATGTGTGTATATATATATATATATATATATATATATATATATATATATATATATATATATATATACATATATATACACATACACATAGTTTTTCACATTCACTTAGTTGTTACCTATACATGAATGTATCTGCATTTAGAGTTGTTTATGTGAATGTGTACACTCTTACTCCACCTTTTATCATATTCACTGGACGTCCTTTAAAGGATTGTTTTCTCTGCTCTAGTCTTTATAGCTTTTTAGCTTGATGGCTTTAAATTCAGACAACATGGGGCTAATATAAGTGTTTTATTATATATTTTTCATCCTACTTTTTAGAACTGTCATTATTAACTACTACTGAAAGTTATTTAAGATTTTAATACTTTTTCACACAGTGGTAAAGTATTTTATTTTACACTGTTTTCAATTTTATACTTCATTCTTGACTTCTCACTTTTTACTGTTATCTTAACTATTGGTTTTAATGTTAGCATGGTTTTTAAATCTTTCTGAATATACTTTTAAAAGGTCTTTTAAGAGTGTTTTCAAACTGATGAGCTATATTTATATTTACACATATATAAATATATTTACTGCACATATACTTGTTTTACAAGAAGCTGGATTTTTAAAGAAGCATACAATGGGTTAATTGTTATTTCCTGCTTACCTTGGGGTGGGCTTGTCTTTTGCTGGGAGGAAGTTGACGTGGTTTGAATTTGTATTTACTGTTTGAAACATTCTTGTTGCAACTGTCTGATGAAGTCTCACTAAGGGGTGAGACGAAAAGAGCTTTATGGTTACTGTTTTTTATTGTTTTTATTGTTTGTTTGAAGCAAAGTCTGAAGAATAAACTTTGGAAACTACTACTGTGTACGTGCCTCAAGCCCTCTTGCCTGCATTCTTGTTTTTGTAGTTACCTGTTCCAGTATTCCAAACCCCCATAGGGGCTGCCAACATCCTCAATCTGTTGCTTACCAATATGGGGGATTACTGTAACAACCCCACTGTGATGTTTTCCCTGCGAGATCTGACCACAAATCAGTCTCATTTGAATTAATTATCACACCTGAGCACCCCCAGAAGCAACTAAACTAAATTCTTCTACAATGCAGATTATAACCTCTTCTGGAATGGTATAAATAGCTTCATTGCACCCACCAATGGAATTGGAAACTATGCCAAGTTCTACACCAATGCTTTATACAAACAACTGTATAACTGCATTGACTCTGCCATACCTGATAGGATCAAAACAAGCTCCTCAAGGAAGAGCAAACCTGCCTGGTGGACAATTGCCATTAACAGTTTTTTAAAATAAGGGGAAGAAATCGCTGTCTAAGAGTAAGAGGCAGCGAGCCTCAAACTGGCAACACTCCCTCCTCAACTTAAACAAGCAAATAAGACTTCTTGTGAATTCCTCCAAAGCAAACTACGAATCCAGATTAGCTTCCTCAACTAAGGATGATCATAAGGCATTCTTTAGTTACATCTGTAACCTAAAAGGAAAGGCCCAGATTTGTGCTGAACTGGTAGTTAATGATACCATATATACTGAGCCTGTGGACATAGCTAACATGTTGGTCAACAGGTTCTATGAAAACTTTTCCCTAGCTTGGTTCCACAGCTATCTAAACAAATGCCAGCAGGCTGTTAGATGGCAACAGAAGCTATGATCTTTGCTCCCTGTTAACAGAGGAGTTCCACAAGGCTCCATATTAGGCCCCCTACTTTTTACCATCTTCACAAATCAACTCCATAAATCCACATCTCTCGCCTCTGTCATCCAATATGCAGACGACTCTACCCTGATATGCTCCGCCCCCTCTCTAACACAACTACAGTAGAATCTTGGCTAACTAACACTAACCTCATACTGAACCCAGACAAGACCAAACTAATACTCTTTCTCCTCACCAAAGCACCCTGTCCCTCAGCCACTTTTCAAATTCACTCCTCCAACACAATCATAAATACCAGCTCACATACCAAATTACTAGGTGTCACAATTGATAGCAAATTAAAATTTGACCTATACTTCTCTCAAACCACTAAAATAATACACATCAAACTAGGCTCTCTTTACTGAATTAATCCTTTCCTAACTAGCCAATCTAGACTAAGCATCGCCAGAACTCATCTCTTATCTACTGTTATCTATGCTTCTCCCATCTTTACAAACCTTATCAAAACTGACCTTACCAAACTTGAATCAGCCTACAATAAAATAGCCAAGTTCGCCACTAGCTCCCCATATAGGTCCCACCACTGCTCTGCCCTACAACAAATAAATTGGCTAGAATTCCCACAACAACTAACCTATACCCAACTTGTCTTTACTTACCAACTAATATACCAGCCAAACAGAACTCCAGCCCTACAACAATTACTACAACCATATAACAACACTCGGCAACTCCGATCCTCACACAAAACACTCCTCCAAGTATCCAAAAGCAACAACAAAGCCAGGTACACCCTCTACTCCCACCACATTTCTAAACTTTGGAACTCAGTCCCTCAATACATCCTAAATGCTACCAACCTACACCAATTCAAAACTCTGCTCAAAGACCACCTCACTAACAGCTGGCACTGCTCCTGCACCAAGCCAAGCTAATACCACATAAGCCCACATCAAATTTCATCCCCTAAATTTTATAGTCTACATGTAGACCCCACTCCCACTTGTTAATAACACCTATCAGCTACCTACAATAAGAGTATAATTTGATAATTCCTTTTCTTTTGTAAGGGTATACAAGTGTACACATATTAAAGTATATTAAAATGATCAACTAAAGATGGACACCTGCTCCAAAAAAAAAAAAAAAAAAATATATATATATATATATATATATATATATATATATATATATGGGTCTACTACCATAGATGGAAATTACACTATTTCAAAATACGATAGTAGTGTCCCACTACCGCGAAAGTGCACTTCAGTGAAAGTGCACTTTTGCGAAAGTCACTAAGTCGAACGGGACATTTCCTGCACTGTAGTGACAGACCTTAGGGTTAGGGCTTGGGTTAAGGATAGTGGATAGCTAGTAGGGTTATCCACTATCCTTAACCCAAGCCCTACCCCTAAGGTTCATGACTACCGTACCACAGTACAGGAAATAGGTCCAAAACTACTGCTCAGTGGAGGAAATACAATTTCCTGCACTGTGGTGCAGTAGTCACGGACCTTAGGGTTAGGGCTAGGGTTAAGGATAGTGGATAGCCCTACTAGCTATCCACTATCCATTACCCAAGCCCTAACCCTTCATTCGTTCTAGTGACTTTCGCGAAAGTGCACTTTCGTTGAAGTGCACTTTTGCATTAGTGGGACACTACTATCGTATTTTGAAATAGTGTAATTTCCATCTACTGTAGTAGACCCAAATATATATATATATATATATATATATATATATATATATATATATATATACACATATATATATATATACACACACACACACACACACACACACACACACACACACACACACACACACACACACACACACACACACACGGCTTTAATATATTGTAATAACTTTCTCCGTTTTACTAAAGTGCCTATTGTATATTGTACTTTCTTTGCTGTCTCTAAATATTTCTGTTAAATTCCATGTAAAACCAACACTATACCTGTCAATGTTATTCTTGTTTTATTGAAGCTTTTTTCCACAGGCCTCCACTGGAAAATGGGCTCACACCCAGAAGGACTATCCCAGTCAACAAATGTAAAATAAATAAATAAACTTCACTCCCCTCTCCCCGTCACACGTACCCCATGACATCCCTATCACCTGTCCCCTACCCTGTATTTCTAAAGAGCAGGTCATAAACCCCCTCTCTAAGGCCAAAAACACAGCCACTATGGGACTTGATAACATCCCAAGCTGTATCCTACATGGGCTTTAACAAGAATTAACAACACCATTGGGTACTCTTTTCAATCATAGCCTAAGCACCAGCTTCATTCCAGCTGAAAGTAAAACAGCCACCGTTATTCCCTTGCACAAAGGTAGTGCTTCCACTGACCCCAGGAACTATAGACCTATTAGCCTGACTAGCCTTATCTGCAAGGCCATGGAGTGAATCATCATGGACCTTATCAACAAAGATATAGGTAATCTCCAAACACTTGACCCTACTCAGTCTGGATTTGTCAAAGAGAAATCATGCTGTTAAACCTGGAGGACTTCTTCGATACAGTCACCAAAGCCCTGCAAAAGAGGAAATCTGTGCATACAGCCTACCTAGACATAGCCAAGGCTTTTGACACTATTCCCCCACTCAGGCATCATTGACAAACTCTCCTAAGTATCAACCCTTATATGAGTAGATGGGTCGCTAACTATCTCACTGATAGAACACATATAGTCAAAACAGGGGACTCCACCTCCAAGAGCAGACCAGCAACCTGTGGTGTCCCACAGGGATCAGTCCTCAGTCCTGTACTGTTTGAAATCTATTTCTCCAAAGTACAAGCAAAAACTGTGGCTGACAAAGTTTGCTGATGACTGCAAACTGGGAGTGGTCATAGAATCTCCAAATGATGTCAACATCCTACAAGAGGGTCTTATACAAACAAATGATTGGTGCCAAAGTCATGGCCTTAAACTCAATGCAAAAAAATGTATCATCATCCCTTTCACTAAGAGCGATGTTCCTGCTAACTACCACATCGGTAGTAACACCCTAAGTGTGCACTCAGTGGTGAGAGACCTGGGTACACAGGTTGACAGCAACCTTACCTTTGATCACCATGTCTCCACAGTGGTAAGAAAGACATTCGATATCACTCATCTCATAAGTAAGGGTATTGCTTCCAGAAAAAAAGAAGTTATAACCTCCATGTACTCTTCCCACATCAGGCCAATAATTGAGTACAATGACCCTTTTGGTATGTACCTTTCCAAGCATTTGCAGCAATTGGAGAAACCACAAAGGTTCCTCAGAAGGAAAATTCAAAGTCTTCAGCATCTGTCCAATGTGGATCATCTGAAATCACTGTCAGTTTATACTGTTTCATGCAGACTACTCAGAGACATGAAAGGCAATCTCTGACCCTGCTGTTTTGTAAATGCTGCATATCCACAAGTCAAATGGTACATGGATTAGTCACTGTAAAGACCTGAGCCTGGTGTGTAACATTAATAGAACCTGCTGGAGTGACAGATTTGTCTCCCAGAGGTACCACGCCTTTGAAACAAACTCACACTTCATGTCAAACAGAGCACCTTTTTGGCCCTCTTCAAATGCAATTTGGATGATTGGATGGGTAACCATAAATTCATCCTGGGGGTTCAACCTGTATCCCTCTTAGACATAGGCATTACATGCTGATCATGGAAATAAGGGTAGAACTTGGCTAGTCCTGTAAGGGACCTAGGCCAATAGCCTAGTAACTTCCTATGATCCTATGATCCTATGATATAAGCACCAGAAGATCCAAATACTTTCTAGTGACTGTCCTTAAGGGTCGGATCCAGTACAGATACATATTTGCCTCACCTTAGGGAATATCCCATCTTTGATGAAGTCTTTGTCTATTTGTTAGTGAATTATGAGCAAATTTTTTTTGGCAATGTGATGTGCATAAATTCTACTAAAACAAAACATACAGCTCAAAGGTAAAGCAGAGGTGTCACTCTGTACCTGTATGAATAAAAGTGCTTATTATTGGTGAAACAGAGGTGGAATATGTGCCCACACTTTTTGTGTGCAGAGCTGCAATTTACCACTGGAGTTGCTGAGAGTGCAGACCAGTTCTGTAATGACCCAGTCCTCCAGCTCCACCATATCACCCCATGATGCTAGCATATTCTATCAACTATATTATTCAGACACATATTCATATGTATTCAAATCACATATTCATATTCATAATGCATATTCTAGCATCACAACTTAACATAGTAACCCTCCCACCATGCCTATTACCCACAGAGCACAATCATAAAGTTTCCCTAATAAACAAACACATTCAAAAACTGAGAAAACTAATAACCTCATGCATATCAAAACTAGCCCTAAGTGGAGACATCCACCCCAACCCTGGCCCTACCATCTCCAACTCTAATCCTCATAATCAGACTAGAAACCACAACTTCTCCAATATCACAGCCAATAGAAAGTCAAGTGACTTCCTTCTACTAAGCCTAAATATTAGAAGTATATCCAACAAAGTCCATGAATTCCATGCCACCATAGACTTGTACTCCCCAGATATAGTCATCCTGACAGAAACCTGGCTAAAACTTCACATTACCAGTTAGCAAATCCTCCCTACCGGTTACGGCATACTAAGAATAGACCGGCTAAACAAGAAAGGAAGCGGTGTAGATATAATATTTAAACAGCATCTAAACATCCAGATCTTAAAATCATCAGCTCCACAAATAAGCAATGAAGACATAATATATACCAAACTCAAAATAAACCAAAACAAAACCATCAACATAATTGGATGCTACTTCCCACCTGGCCAAAACATCCCTCCACTAGAAAACCTCCTCAGCTGATCTACCCACCATCTCCCCCAAGAAACTATAATTTTAGGTGATTTCAATATTGAGTGGCAATCCTGTTCTGGCAACCACCCAGCCCATCATGAAAACCTTCATGGCTTCACCCAACTAGTCAAGTCGCCAACCAGGATAAATAAAAACTCCAGCAAGCACACTACCCTGGATTGGATACTAGTCAGTAAGAGCCCCCAGTCATACATAACAGGCTGCTTATCAGATAGCCTCAGTGATCACTCCTCAACATTCCTACTCAAAAAATACCTATACCAAGCTAAACCTGTCATCTACCGTCATATACGTAAAAACCTAAACTTTAACCAATTCACATTCATCTCATCCCTCAAAGAATGTAACTGGCATCCTCTAAAGTACCTCAGTCTTGATGATGCAGTAGAATTTTTTAATACTACCTTCCTGAGCATCCTTAATTACCATGCCCACATAAGACTTTCCAGAACCAAAGCACAA
Source organism: Protopterus annectens (assembly GCF_019279795.1). Lineage (NCBI taxonomy): Eukaryota > Metazoa > Chordata > Ceratodontiformes > Protopteridae > Protopterus > Protopterus annectens. Next base: position 691,810,718 of record NC_056734.1, on the reverse strand, counting down.
CCCTCCCCATGGCTACAGAAAACTACTAAGTCAGAAATGAAAAACAGGGATAAAGCCTGGGAGCACTGGTGCAAAACCAAAACCCACTCAACTAGACAGAAATTCCTAGAACTACGCAACAGAGTCAAAAAGCTAATAAAACCGGACAAATTCCAATACTACCAGTCTGCCCTAGACTCCTCCCAACACAGCCCCAAACAGTTCTGGTCCTCCATAAACCCCATCCTCCACCCAGGTAAAGTCAGTACCCCTCCTCCTAACATCCCTCACTCCTCCGAAAATATTGCTACCTCATTCAACACACACTTCACACAAACCATACTTTCACTAGCTAAACAACACAACCCCCTCCCCTCCAACGCACACCTTCAACTATTAATTTCCCCACTGCCTTTTCTTTTTCTCCTGTACCTACCTCCAACATAAAAAAACTCTTAACTAAACTTAAACCCACCAAATTAGCAGCAGACAACCTCCCAAGTGAATACCTAGAAATCGCAGCTGATGCTCTGGCCTACCCAGTATCCATCTTGATTAACCAATCTCTGTCAGAAAGTTACATTCCCACACTATGGAAACTATCACATATAATTCCCCTCCACAAAGGCGGCCCCTACACAGAACTAACCAATTACCGCCCCATATCTATTCTCTCTCCACTCTCCAAAATACTAGATAGATGCATTCACTCTCAGGTCTCAGACTACCTCCTTACTAACAACCTCCTTTACAATACTCAGCATGGTTTCCGACCAAACCATAGCACCACCACTGCCTTACTCTCCTTTACTAACACTATCCTTCAACATAAAAACAATGGCTATCTCTCCTCTGCTACTTTCCTAGACCTAGCTAAAGCATTTGACATGGTCCCACACAAACAACTCATCTCTGTCCTCAATAACCTATCCTTCTCTCAATCAGTCACCAACTGGTTTCAGAGTTACCTGTCTGACCGCCAACAATCTGCTGTATGGCAGAATGACATACCTCCCCAACTACCTGTCTCTATAGGGGTTCCCCGAGGATCCATTCTTGGATCCCTACTCTTCTCTATTTTCACCAATAATCAAGCCTCTGCCACCAAACATGGGACTCTCATACAATAGGCAGATGACTCAACCATCATCTGATCAGCCCAGTCCCTACCCACACTGCAAAAAGTCACACAGGAAGCCTTTTCCTCTGTTGAAACTTGGTTATCCGATGCTCAATTAATACTGAACCCAAATAAAACTAAACTACTCATCTTCCAACACACCAAACATACTCAAAACTACTCTCACTTTAACATCACAGCAAAAGACAGCACCACTATACACCCAACAGAACACTGCAAATTGCTAGGAGTGGAAATAGACAATAAACTAAAATTTGACATTCACATATCCATGACCATAAAAAAAGTCTACAAAAAACTAGGAACCTTATATAGAAGTAAGCAACTTCTCACCAAAGCAGCAAAGATTTCAGTAGCAAATTCCCACCTTATCTCCACCCTACTTTATGCCTCTCCAATATATACCAACCTAAGACAATGTGATCTAAACAAGCTAGAAACCTGCTACAACAAAATTGCCAATTCGCCACAGGGGCATCTTACTGTAGTCACGACTGTCTCTCACTTGTTGAACTGGGCTGGCTTGAACACCCTCACCTCCTTCAATGGTATCAACTCACAGTCACCCACAAACTAGTAAACCATCCACTAAATGTCCCATCCCTCCAGAATCTACTTCAACCCTATCGCACCACCAAACCACTAAGATCCAGCAACAAAAATCACTTGCAGATCACTAAAGCCAATAACTCTGCTGGTGAAGCACTATTCTCTTGTACCATAGCCAAATTATGGAACTCCCTCCCTCCCACAATTACCTTCGTACCATCATGGACCCACCTCAAAACTTTACTAAAAGTGCACCTAAAAACATGCTGGCTATGCCCTTGCAACTCCCACTCTAATATCATCCACCCCATCCACCCACTACCTTTCTTTCCACCCCACTAACTACCTTGATTATAGCAAACTTGGATGCTCATAAGCCTACTACTTATTATACAGCATGAACTTCTTATTGTAACAATTGTTAATGTCTGTTATGTACTTCACAGGTAAAGATTCTAGTTGTCTACTGATGTACTATGTTCTTCATCTGTAACTATGTAATTGTTAATTGCTATGTTAATCAAATTAATTGCTATGTAAATCCAATGTAACTACTGCCTGTATACGTGTAGGTAACATTTTTTTCACACTCACCCAACTGCATGCGTATGTATGAACACAGCAACACACCTGTCACTCCACCAACAAGTAAGTACAATGACCAAAAACCAGTATCCAAAATTATTGTTAATTCTCTGACGTCTCGGTGCAAATGCCTTCAAGGAGTAAAATGCATCTAAATTACCCTGCCTATATATACACTCTATATACACCCATTAACACTCAATTAATTAATAAATAAAACAATTACATCAAATAAAAAAAAATACATTCTAAGTTCAGTCCTTTTGGGACTAAAGTATCAAATTTTAAAATATAAAGGGACTCTAAACAATAACTTATTCTTTATATTCACATTTTCACATGTAATATTATCCACTTTTTTTAATATAGTACCTTTTAAACCTGCAGATTCACCTCCATACACTTTATTAAAATGTTCTGCTACTGGACTTTACTTTTTTTTTTCAGTGTCCCTAATATGTTCCATTAACCTTACTTTAAAAGCCTGCTTACTTTCCTCCACATAAAATTCATTGCATGGGTACTTTAAAGCATATATTATGCCTTCTGCATCACATTTATATTGTCCCTTTACCGAAAAGTTTAAACCATTCCTTTTGTTAAAACTTGTAACTAAATATTTACATGCCTTACACTTTCCACAAGGCTTAGTACCATATTCTAAAGGAATTTTATTCAAGTTCATTGAAGGCATGACAAACTTCCCTTTCACCAAAATACTTAATTTTCTTCCTCCTTGTATTAAATTTTAGGCATATCTGTAACCCACTGGGAAAAAAATCTCTTAAAAAGATGTTATAAAACTCCAATAATATCGAACCATCTTTCCTACTTTATCACTAAAGCAGCTATAAGTTTGTAACAAAATACATAGCCTCCCTATTATTTTTCCTGTACGTTCCAGGGTTGTAACGATGTCCAGGTTTTGCCTTAAAATCCCCCTTAACATATTCATTAATACATTTTTCTCAACATTTGTTTTTATTGATTTTAATAAATGTAAGGGAAATATTTCCTATAATCTGACTAAAAATGAATGGAAATCATTGTTATTGTTGAGTGAAACAGTTGAGTGTGTGTGTGTGTGTGTGTGTGTGTGTGTGTGTGTGTGTGTGTGTGTGTGTGTGTGTGTGTGTGTGTGTGTGTGTGTGTGTGTGTGTGTGTGTGTGTGTGTGTGTGTGTGTGTGTGTGTGTGTGTGTCTCTGCGCGTGTGTGTGTGTGTGTGTGTGTGTGTGTGTGTGTGTGTGTGTGTGTGTGTGTGTTTAATCTTTTTTTTAAGTTCTGTTTGTTTAATTAATTTCAGGACTTGGAATATTGATCATGGAATGCATGCACTCACAATTCTTTTTGCTGAAATGCACATTTGACATTCTGAGAAAAAAGAGCTGCCTACTGAAACTCAATTACCTAATAATAGAGTCACTCAGAAATCACCTTATGAACAGGATAATGTAGAGAGATTTCTGACTGCAATCCAAGAAAAATCTGCAGCAAAAACAATACCTGATGCTTAATGGTTGAAGATATAGCAAACCTACTGGCAGATAAATTTAGCTCTAACTTTACCCCTCTGTCCTCTCCATCTACCCCTCATGATATACCTGAAACTGAAAACCAATAAGGGAATGGCAATATATTAAAATGTATTTGAAATGTATTTAATATACTGCCATTCAATTATTGAGACATTGTTTAGCTCTGTTGTGTGCTTAACTACCTTGGGATTATTAGTTCTTAAGTTTATTCATCTCAAGGTCTTCTCTTGTACTGGTTTGTTGTTTATACCTGAAACTGGCTCACCTTCGGGTATGACTCAAGACCAAGCCTTAAAATTGCTCTCAAAATCTAGCAATACTACATCAATAGGTGCTGACAATATCCCTGGATGCATTTTAAATAGCATGAGGCACATTATAGCTACACACTTAACACTGTTCAATCTCAGTTTACATGCTCATTTTGTACCAAGTGAATGGAGAACAGCCACAGTCATCCCCCTGCATAAGAGAAGGCCTATCCCAGACCCAAGCAATTACAGACCCATAAATCTGACCAGCCTCAAATGCAAAGCCATGGCAAGACGAATCGCGGAATTAATCAGGTCTGTCACAAACCTTCATCTTTTTATACCATTACTAAAAGACTTCCTGTCTGCCTTGTGGCTTCATCCTTGCTCATCTGTACATAGCTGTCTAACATCATTCATCACGTTTCTAATACGTCCCTTAAAGGACAAAATCACTTAACCTGCTTATCCCCTTCTATTACCTAATTTCATTGTATTTCTGAAACTACTATGCCAACTTCTAATTAGCACAGACAAATTACTATTCCATTTCTACTTCTCTGTTAACGCTAAGACTTGCTTATCTCCTCTAATGCCTCACTCTATTGTATCTCTTATCTATCTTAAGTGCCATTCTTCGAACTGTAAAGTCTCAGTGCAAGGCTTGTAAATTTAAGGTTTGGAAATATCAGTGCAAATCTTATTATAATGACTATTATGCTATGTATTCACTGAAACTGCATTATAAAATTTGTTATTATAAATATAGATTGCATTAAATATGATTCCTTGGAGCTTTTCTCCCCGGTCATCTGCTGAAAAAGGGGCTCCCATACTTAGTCAAACTTTCCAGGTAAACAAATGTCAATAAATAAATAATCAATCAGGACACAGGAAATCTACAAACACTGAACTCGTCTATGTTTAGACTAGTGTAGGGCAGGTCATATGTACTCAGCTTGCTGGAATTTTTTTGAAAGGTCACCAAAGCAATGGATGAAGGCAAAAATGGTACAAACCACATACTATCTGGCCAAAGCTTTTGACACAAGTCCCCACTCAGACATAGTAGAAAAGCTAAACAAACTGGGAATAAACCCCCATGTCACCCACTGGCTTGCCGACTAGCTCAAAGATAGTACACAGATAATCAAAAGAGGGGAAGTTCCCTCCACCACAAAGAGACCAGTCACCAGTGGAGTCCCCCAGGGCCCTGTGCTGGGTCCTCTCTTATTTGACATCTAATTTTCTGAAGTAAAAGCCAGTACCAAAGGGCTCTGGTTGACTATGTCTGCAGATGACTGCAAGCTAGGAGCAGTCATTAAATCCCCCAATGACTTAACCATCCTGCAGGAAGGTTTGTCTCAAATAAATAATGAATAACTGGTTCCAAAATCATGCAGTGAAACTAAATGCCAAAAATGCATTATTCTATCTTTTGGGAAGTCATTGACCCCCAAAAACTACTAAATTGACAATACACCCCTAATAGTTGACCCAGTTGATTGGGATTTGGGAAGTTATGTGGACAGTGACCTACTTTTGACCAATGTGTGTCTATTGTTGCATGAAAGTCCTTCTACATTGCACAACTTATAAACAAAGGAATTGTATCTAGATCTAGGGATGTCATTGTCCCCAAACCCTCATTAGGCCAGTCATTGAATATAATTCCCCTTTGGCATGTATCTGTCCAGACACATGCAAAAAAACTGGAACACCCACAGAGATAACTTACTAAAAGTATACAAAGCCTGAACATGTCCTATATGGACCAACTCAAAGTCCTGTCACCATACTCAGTATCCTACAGACTGCTAAGAGGTGACCTGTGTCTGGCATACAAGGCATCCCCCTACCCATTACTGATGGATTTGCAGAACTTCCTGGTCTAGGGATCTAAATCTGTTCTACAGCATCAACAGAATGGTTTGGAGGGACAGGTATATTTTGCAGAGGATACCACTACTATGGAACATACTCCCCAGCCACATAAAACAGAGTTTATCCCTGTCTGTATTGAACTGCAACTTAGACCTCTGGATGGGAAACTGAAAATTTACCCCTGGATTGCCCCTGTACTACTTATGAACAGAGGCAGCTCCTAAATGCTTTATCCCATGCATGGGTCCCCTCAAATTATGTATATGATCTCAGTTATTCTCAATAGGGTTACTATGTAATTATCGACTATGGGATGGGTAAGGCCACTCTATAACCAAATGGGATAGGTTATTTTGAGTGCAAAAAGGGAAACTGGATATACTTTAAATAGCCCACAAGGGATGCTAGCCTAGAACTTACCTATGAACCTATGAACTTATGTATATGTACAGTCAGTAAGATATATGTAAGAACATGCTTTACTTCAGTAGTTCTATATTGTTATTCAATATGGTTTTGTTTTCAAAGACCAAACAAAGGTTTGGTCTACTGTGTGAATGATAACAGCAATGCTGCCATCTTTGTAATGGATGACCAGTGCAGAATGTTCTTGTTGCCTTATGTTAAACACTATGTGGCTACATGAGAGAATGACTCTAGCTATTAGGTGAAAAGATACTGAATGAAAGGCAAGGAAGAAAGTGGGTGGGGAGGTAGAAAGGCACAATACAATGAGGTGAAAAGAAGGCCACCAATGAAGCTGATGGCAGCAAAGGTGCAAGTGATAGGGAGTTGGCAGACAGAATCAAGAAGGGGAAACAAGGCCTATTTTATGAATGCAACAGAAGAGAGGAACAGGTGGACAAACTGGACCAGGCTGATCAAGGATGGGAGAGAAATTACAAAAGATATGGGTAGCAGATGTACTGAATGCATACATTGCCTTAGTCTTTACAAAAGAAAGGAAGAGACAGGGAATATACAGATTGAGAGGGTGCTTGCTTACCTAAGAGAGGATAAAGGACAAAGCCAAGATGGACCTCAAAGTGTCCTCCAGAATCTGTCCTGTGTGCCAGCAGATTCTCGGATTCACTGTGCACTGCAGAATTATCAGAGTAATGGAAAATGATAGGAGACATAGTATTCTACAACAAGTAAGCAGAAAAAAATTAATAGAATTTCGGGTCCATAAGCCTAACAGCAGTGGCAAGGGAATGTCATTGACAGAAATCTGTGGAAAACACTGATTCTTTTCCTGGCAGACAGCAACCTGACAGACAACAACCAAAAAGATTTCCTAACCAGAATGAGCTGTCATTCATACCTCATCAAGTCTAATCAAGTTTTACGACAAGGGGTTGCCAACAGGTATGCTTAATCCAGACATCATGGAGGCCTGTGGCTTGCTACCACATAGCTGACTGCTAGGATAATTGCAGGAGTTAGGAGAAGGACTAAGACAGAAGAAATGGATTATGCAGACACGTAGCATAGGACTCAGATTGTTGCAATGAGAGGGGAGATGTAAGTAAAGCAGATGACTAGTAGTGGTGCGGCAGGGATTATTCTCGATTCCATAGCTCTTCAGTATGTTCATTTTAGACAGATATCAGGAATAAAACACAGAGCGTGGCCACCTTCTTCAGTGATGATGGAAAGATATGTGCAGCCATGGGCAGTGACTTGGAAGCACTAACAAAGTGGACAAAAAGGTGCTGTTTGAGGTTCAGTGCAGGCAAATGTAAAATACAACAGTTAAGTCGCAATAAATCTAGTGTGAATAGCAGCTGGGGAAGTGGAACTGATGGCAACAGAACAAAAAAAAATTATCTGCGGGGTTTGATTACACCAGGAGTGGATCAACAGGTGCAGAATGAAATAGCTATGATAGTGTAAAACATGTTGCATACTTAGGTGATACACAGCAGAAGCAATCTGAAAGCACCTACTGGAAATCAGTAACCTTTCCTGGAAATGCTGAAATACATGGTGATTTTATTAGAATTCAACTTGTCATTTACACAAGACAAGGAACCAGTTTAGATAAACTCAGAGTGCAACACTAATACTGTTATAAATTGTTAGATCTTCTTAAACTGAATAAAAAAGCTATTGACATTAACCTTCTCATTCCCATATTGGAAAATACTGTCCCTGTTACAAAATGTAACACTCTACAAAACATTGCAATTCTGCAGAAAAAAAAATGTACATGATTGCCACGTTAGTGCCACTTTACTCCAAGCATCACCGCCAGGTTATACAAAAAGCAAATTCTCTCCCAGTGACTGCAAGGTCAAGCTTCCATCTAAATACATGAACTTAAGAAAACTCCTCACTTGCAAATAAACTGAATGAAGGAATGACTTTAGCTAACATGACCTTCTTCTAAAGAAGCCTTCTTTTCACCTCTCAGTTGTCGAAAAAGCATTCTCCAAAATTGCTCCAGCAAGCTGGAACTTATAACTCGCTAATATCAGAGAGTATAACAGACTTGCACAATTAAAAAAAAGGAATCCTCAAAAATAATAAATAAATAACTGAAACCACATGCAATTGCTATAAAAACTGTAACAAATTACTTTTACAGTTATCGCTCTGATTTACTCTCTAGATCTCATGTACTACTTCCAGCTTATTTATAACACAAGACCAGCCTGTAAATGTAACCATCTTGATATAATTTGCTAAGTGAACTCCAGTTATAAGAAATGCTGCTTTGCTCAGTTCCTCATTACTCATGAATATTTGAATCTACTGTGAGTGTTCATGTACTACTAGATCGTGACACACTTTCTTACTGCCACTTGCTCTAAATGGTAAGAGTCCAACCTCCCCCTAGCATAGCATGATCCTAGTGAATTACCTAGCCCTCCCAACAACTGGACCTACTGTACTGTACTGTATAGCTCTACCAAAGCCCTAATTCTAACCCTAAAACTTACATCTATTCCCTAAAATTAACCATAACACTCACCCTGCTCGCTAGCCCTAAAGTCCCCAATCACTCCCTAAACATAAACCTAAACCTCTCTCATCTTTCACAAAACCTAAAGTCCCCAATCAATCCTTAAACTTAAACCTCTCTCATCCTTCATGAAACCTAAAGTCCCCAATCAATCCTTAAACTTAAACCTCTCTCATCCTTCATGAAACCTAAAGTTCCCAATCACTCCCTAAAACTAAACCACTCTCATCCTTCTTGAAACCTGAAGTCTCCGGTCAGTCTCTAACCCTAAACCTCTTTCACCCTTCATGAAACTTAGTCTCCAATCACTCCTTAACCCTAAACCTTTCTCATCCTTTATGAAACTTAAAGCCCCCAATCACTCCCTAAACCACTCATCCTTCATGAAACCTAAAGTCCCCAATCTGTCCCTAAACCTCTCTCATCCTTCATGAAATCTAAAGTCCCCAATCACTACCTAAACCTAAACCTGTCTCTTCCCTCATGAAAGCTAAACTCGCCAGTCACTTCCTAACCCTAAACTCATCTTTTAGTCCATAAGTCTAGTGTCCACAGTTACCCCAACCCTAACCTCCCCTCAATTTCCTAAACCTAGAACTCACTTACTTCCTAAACCTAAAATATCTTTCCCACTCCCTAAACTTAACACCCCCAATCATTCCCTAACTCTAAAACGCCACTCCTGCTCCCTAACCCTAAATTCATATCCCATTCCCTAAACATAACATTTTCACCCTCTTCCTAAACTTAGAACTCTCTTCCTACTCCTTACACCTAAAATCTCTTCCCCTTACATTACCCTAAATCTCTCCCTCCCTAAATCTAAATTTGACTCCCAGTCACTGCCTGAAGCCTTAAAGTTGCCTAGTAATGACAATAATTACAATGAACAACAAATAGATTCAGTAAATATTTATTTATTTACTGGAAAAAATAAATAAATTCTAAGCTTGCTTCCCCCCCTTTCCTGTGGCAGGTCAGATACGGATTTGCTGTGTCCAGAACTGTTTGTGAGCTCCTAAGCCCCCCCCCCCCCCCCCCACTTAACAGGGGTTAAACTATTCCTGGCACCATAAAGTCTGTTCTTCAAAATTTCCCTTGCAACTAGCCAGCTTTTTAGTTTTAGCACTCATCTGTTTCTTTGATCTCAGCACTTGTTCAGAACTCATTGTAAGCACTAAATAAGTTACAAATTACTACAGCACTCAACTTTCCTCACTTGTCTAGAGGAAAACAGTTTTTAGTACTTAATAAATAAGCACCTATTCAGGCATGTCTAAAGGTCAGCTCCCGGTGTTTTCTCCAGCCTAAATGATGAATCTGGGCATCTTGGGACAATGCAGCAAATGCCTCATGTACACAGACAACCCTCTCCTGCTACCACCCAACACTATGACCTGTGAGAGATGCACTTATATAGCCAAACTGGAAGCAAAGCTCTCTTCACCAAAGACTGGCCTAGACTGTCAAGAGGAGAAGGTAAACACTTGCACTGCACCACACTCATCACATAGTCCCTCAAAACCTACACCACCAAAATACACACACAAAAGCACAAAACACACACCTACATTCGCGGAGGCTCTCAGTACAAATCTGCCCAAACAACAGAGACCTCCAAAGCAGAAATGCAAGCAACCTCCACCCCCCAACACAACTCAAATGACACATAGCCCACATACTCAGTGTGCCACTCAACTACAGCCCATAAGGCATAAGTACCCAACACTCTAGTCATAGGTGACTCTATAGTCAGGCACACTGATGTTCCACTCACCAGGCTAAACAAGGAAAAAGTTACTGTCAGCTGCCTGTCAGGTGCCAGGATCCGCCACATAACGCTTGCACTCAGGTTACTCCACAACAAGTACAAATATGACTCTGTCATTGTCCATGTTGGTGTGAATGACCTGAGATGTACCTCCCTGAACTACATGAAAAGAGACATGGAGGAGCTCTCCGATCTTGTAGCCCAGGCCAGTATGACCCTAGCCCTGAGTAGCATCCTGCCATCACCCAGAATGACACCACAGTACAAGGACAAAATGATTGACTTTAACAATTGACTAAGCTTCTGGTGCCATTCTAAGGGAATCCAGTATATGTCTGTCTGGGATGACATGATCGACAGACCATGCTGCTTTGCCAGAGATGGCCTGCACCTGTCACCCTTGGGATTCCAGATACTGGCAAAGGCTCTTGCCACCCCTGTAGTGCCTTTTTTAGGCAAGGTTCAAATGATAAATTCACCACCGTAACAGGTACAAGCAAGCAAAATCTGAGGGTAATGCTACTCAATGCTAGAAGTTTAAACCTCAAAATGCACTTACTCGAGGCACTCCTTAAAATGGAGAACATTGACATCTGTGCAGTGACAGAGACCTGGTTCAAAGCTCCAGAGAGCACCCCCTGCATTACCAGGCTATAATTCATACCACACCTTTCGGCCACCAAACCTGGACCGAAGCACTAAAGGTGGAGGCGTGATCATATTCATTAAGGATATCCACACCACCAAGCTAGTTGCTCAGCATAATGCATCTGAGATTATCCAAGTTCAACTAACTCTGGGCAAAACTGCAATCCAGATTGTAGCTTGCTACAGACCCCCCCACCATGCCCCAGGATTCCCACTCCTCTTTTCTTGATACAGTGGAAAATATTAAGGTACAACCCAACACTCTAATAATGCAGAAATAGAACGCCTGTATCCGCTTATCCGAAACTCACCAAACTAACTTGCCGTCTTCCTCTTCAGTGCCAACCACACAGACAGGCAGACATTACCAGTTAATGAAAAATATTCCAGAGGCACAAATCATAAACAGGAACGCCTAAAGGGTAATCTGAAAGGTTCCAAATGTGGCAACAGTTAAGCGTAAAAAAACGCCACTTACTGCAGAACGCAACCGCCACACACAGTAGAAATAAAATGTTAAGTAGTATCCGACTGATACCCACAGTTGAATGAAATGTTCAGTAATATCTGACTGATAGTATCCACAGACTCAAAGTATAAACAAATTCCATTTATTAAAATTAAAGGTTAAGCGCTTTCACTCACATAAAGTGAGCTTCATCAGAACAACTCAAACACTGAATCCAACTGTTTAAATAACCTCTTTGGCGCCAAATCTCTTAAAGTGGCAACATTCTAAATACAAATTATCAAAATTCACATCAAACACTTTCAATAAATATCACTGTTCTCACATCCTTACACATAAATCAAACATGTATAAAAACTAATGTATAAACAATACTAGTGTGTAAGAAATATACTTACACACTGTAATGCAATTTCTTAATATAAAATCCTATCCAACAAATGCTGAAAGTATCATGTACATTGTCAACCTAATACTACAGTCATTTGTTGTACAAAAGTGGCTCGATAGATATATGATCGTTCAAGCCTGGTGGTGTACATGCATCAGTTAATAATTGCCACCAGACTTCTTTATAAGCCAATACATTTCTGATGTCTCCTCCCCTAGGATCCATTTTTATATTTTCCAAAATGGAAAATTTAAAAGTGTGTTCTATACCCATTGACTCTGTGTGTCTATAAAGTGCATTGTTATTATCCTTAGTCCTGATACTATATAAATGTGCGTATATCCGCTTTTTGAAATGCCTCTCGGTTTTACCTATATAGTATCCAGAACATAATGTACATTTAGCTAAATAAATAATAAATTTTGAATTGCAGTTGCCCTGTTTGAAGGTGATTCTTGTCTTGTTGATGTTGTTCAAGACAATACCTTCATCTTCATTGATGGCATAACATTGATTGCAACTGCCACATTTTGTAGTATGCTTGGTACTGCAAGCAGTCCTTGACTTCCTAGTAACACTTTCCAGTATACTTTTTAGATTTTTCCCCATTTTATAAACAAAATTTGGTCCTGTACTCAATATGTCAATATAATCCTGATCTACCATCAAAACATTCCAATATTCTATTAGTATGTCTTTGATTCTATTGATATATGGTCATAGGTAATAGGAAATTCACCCCTGTGGTTCTGATTGACAGGGGCACAGGAAAATAATTTTCTTGGGTGGCGAAAACCAGGGTACCTTTTTGGCTAGGCTTGTATAGGCTCTAGGGCCAATAGCCTAGTACCTACCTATGAACCTGTGCATGCAAACCTTAACATGTTTTTTTTTCTCCTACACCAGTATAACCATACTGTCTGTAAAGTGCTGCTACATGAAATACCAGGGTTCTGAATTCACTTTGACAGGATGAAAAAAAAACATTTGGGGGAATTCATGAAGGTTGAATGATGTGTATGCCTCCATGTACACATCGCAGTAACCTCTCAGTATTCAGCAACTACACTAACACAATGCTGTACAATGGTATAGTAAGACATACAGCACCACATGGGGCTGACTGCTGAATGCTAATAAGGCAGTCCTTGGGAAGAGGGATATGCTAATTAATCATGTGCTCCCCCAGAACCACCTCGAGGAAGGCATCTACATGTCAAGGGATTTAAGAAATCATTCAGCTGTGTACACCTGCACGGCTGACCCCACCACACTGAGAAAGTGAACATGACCAAAAGGCTGTGTTCACCTACCTACCACAACCGTGGTATGTGAATCGAGGGTTGAGAGAGCCATTAGAAACCATGGATAATTCAGCAGTTAAGTACCATAACAGCACTGACATCTGTACAGGATCAGAAAGTGAAGGGAAACCACTAGGCACCAGGGATTTCTACCTTTAAGTGCCATAATGGCACACACATTATGACAGGGATTGGGGTGTGTGGAAAAACACTAGATACCAGTGATTTCTATCTTTAAGTTCCATAATGGCCCTTACTTTATGAACAGGACTGGGGTGTGTGGAGATACACTACACAAAAGGGATTTGTATCTTTAAGTGACATAATAGCACTTACTGTATGAATGGGATTGGGCTGTGTGGAGAAACACTAGACACCAGCAATTTCTATCTTTAACTGCCATAATGGAACTTACTTTATGAACACGAGTGGGGTGTGTGGAGAAACACTACACACCAGGGATTTCTATCTTTAAGTGACATAAAAGTACCAAATGCGGGACAGAGGTCATGGGTTGGGGGAAACACTAAACACCAGGAAATCTTCAAATGTGCCACATTGGCATGTAAACTATTACAGTGATCAGGATATTGGGAGGAAGTACAGGAGGGCAGACAAGTCAGGAAAAGAGGTACAGGGGCTGTGACGCGCACGTGTGTGTGTGTGTGTGTGTGTGTGTGTGTGTGTGTGTGTGTGTGTGTGTGTGTGTGTGTGTGTGTGTGTGTGTGTGTGTGTGTGTGTGTGTGTGTTTGAATGTGCACTTGTTTATATGGAAGAATGACTGTGGTGGCGGGAATGACAAATCCAATGCCTTCATGAAAAGTATTTTGTTACCATGCTTCTCTGCATGCCACAGTAGTAACTGCAATTCATAGACATGCAAATTTGCTAATAATGAGGTATTTCCTCATTATTGTTAGCATATCTCTGAATCACAAAATACTGCATTGTTGGAGCAGGGCCCTTTAATGAATTCTGAGGATTGACTGCATACAAGAGCTCATTATGAGTTATGGTGCTGAAAGAACATACCATGAAGCTGGGTCAGTTATATCCCAGTTCAAACATAACTATATATTCTGAAGAATAAAAGAATGCTTTTTATTTCATAACTTTTCGAGAGATGAGCACAGAAACCAGCAATAAATGCATTTACAGACAATGTTGCTTATTTTTGGGAGTCCTGGTTGTAAACTCCAGGCTGATTTTGAAAATGGTTAATTGAAATCTGTGCTCTACCGCAGTCAATAAATATATATAAAAGAAAAAAAAGATAGAAAGAAATGTAATTGCTACCTTCAGAAACCGAGATAAGTTTGTCAATTTAAGTCCTAACATTTTAAAAAAGTCAAAGCCTGCAAAACTGTTAAACAGTAATCTTTTAGTAAGTATTTACATCTTTTTTTCTGTTTCTTTACTGTATCCAGTCGGATTTATGTCACTGCCTTTCTGCTTCCCATTTGGAGGGAATATCTGTCATTGTCCCAGTGAACACAATCTAAAACATTAGCATCATAAAGCTGAGGCATCGTTTTCTAGTTCTCTTGCACTTGTGTGTTATGAATAGTAATTGTTGATGCTGTGCCTAATTTCTAAGAACATGTCACAGCTTACATTTGCAAAAAGTAGCCTTAAGCATTTTATCTAAATGACATCCATTTCCCATGCTTTTACCATTGCATATGAATCATGGAAGTCAAACATGACAGAGATCATATGATTACAGTAAGAATTATACTAACTTCAGAGGGAAGAGGAAAAAGAATTGATACTAATGGTTTTACTTCGAGATACCTGCTTCTTTGTGACGGTAACATGCAGTTAAGTACATTTGTTGTCATTGCATTTACATGCTAGGCAGCTGTAAAATAAATCACTTCTCATCAGAAGAAATTTGAGTATTGTGAAAGCTAGGGTAAGAAAAGCTATTTCCCATTTGATTCTTAGCTTTACCTGCAGCAATTTAAACTTGCTAGAATGATTGATGTTACACCTCAGTACCTCAGCAAGAGACTGCTAGGGTCTTGACATTAAATATTTGAAAGACATGATAGACTAGAGGAAATGGAGAACAATGAACCAAACTTAACCTACATATTTATAAAAGTAAACAGGAAGCTTAACTGTCTACAGTCACTCTACTGTCTCTAGATGGGTCTACTACAGTAAACCGAAAGTACACAACACCAACACCACAAGAACGAAACTGCAAAAACACGAATGTTCACATGCCCGACAAACCACAATCCTGACAGTTAACAAAACAAAAGGTTCCACACAACACACACACAACACAAGCACACCAACAACCTAAAAACCTACACTACACCTTACTCACAACTAGCTATGCACTAACCTTAACCCAAACCCTAACCCTAAGGTCCGTCAGTATCGCACACTTACCTTACCTGCACCCTAACCCTAAGTCCCTCAGTATCGCACACACACCTTACACGCACCCTAACCCTAAATCCCTCACTATCGCACACTTACCGAGTCGCGCTCACACATTTCCCATGTCGGTGTTTTCGCTGTTGGGATTACGAGTTGTCGGTTATCTGCTCTGTCGGTCTTCTGGCGTCAGTGAAGTGATTGTCGATCTTCCAAGCTTTCGGTCTAACATAGGGAACCCCTCTAGATATATACTGCAGCACAAAGAATAGAGCGAAAATGACTCCCATCTCTGTTCCATTCCATTTTTCCAAAATTTCTATATTAAATACATTTAACAATATCAGCACCTGTTTCACCATATCTATCAATTTAAAGCAGCATCGCATAGCAGGGTTGAACTTCTAGTTTTATACACACACACATATATATATATATATATATATATATATATATATATATATATATATATATATATATATATATATATATATATATATATATATATATACACACACATATATATATATATATATATAAATATATATATATATATATATATATATATATATATATATATATATATATATATGGTTTACTACCAAAATCCTGAACGCAGATTGTCTGCAGATAAGATATCGGACAGCAGATGGTCATTTGCTACGATGCTGACCGGCATTAGTTCATATCAGCGAATGCTACTCTGCATTTGCTGATA
Source organism: Protopterus annectens (assembly GCF_019279795.1). NCBI lineage: Eukaryota > Metazoa > Chordata > Ceratodontiformes > Protopteridae > Protopterus > Protopterus annectens. The sequence continues at coordinate 691,794,134 of NC_056734.1, read as the reverse complement.
TGAACTCGATCTATGGGCTAGAGAACGTAGTACAGTGCGGATTGGGACATTCATCAATTTCCTCTCTGTACTGCAATCTTGGAGTTGGAATATATGGTTAGCAGGTAGTGTGGGGGGTGCAGGGGGGCTTGCCTCCTGCAAAGACGTGATGTGAAGTGTTGGAGTTACACTTACATGAGCTCCTATGCGGACATCATGTTTTATATTCAGTGATGTTGTAGAATCTGTTTAATTCGTACAGCAGATTCGACATTTTACCTAAGTGAAATTTGTGATTCAGCCTTTAGATTCGAGGAACAAATGGATTTTGTATCAACTTTCAAGATTTTGATAGTAAACCTACACACACACACACACACACACACACACACACACACACACACACACACACACACACACACACTCACACACATAAAGATTGACCCATAAGTCATGCCAATTATTATACATTGCAGGTCACACTTTTGAGTTCACCATTTGTCTTCATCAAAGCAATGTAAAGTGCCTTTTTCTTTCTATAATTCAGGTAGGATTTTCATAACCGTGTTAAAGTTTGCACCTTTTATCTCATGGGTAGTAGTCTCAGTAGCTCAAAAGATGTCTCACTTGCCTTTGGTGCAGAAGGCTGTAGGTTTTTTTCCCACACCAGGTAGTTGGTTTCATTTCCTAGTACTGGGACTGCGGTGCAGCATGGGGGGGGGGGTGTTACACTCCTGAATGTGACGTGCTTTGGATTTCCCTAAGTCAGTACGCATACCACCTCAAGTCTCTCCTAAAAAGAGGCTATTGGTCAAGTCTTGACTAACTCAGTCAGCAAAGTGTAAATAAATAAAGTGTGAGCAGTAGTTTATACTGCCTGCAACAGTAAAGTTACAAAACAGAACAGAGAAAAAAAAAAAAAAACTTGTAATATAATGTTGAGAGGAAGAATAAGATTTATGCAATCTGTCCATTTTCCCTCATTATGCATGTTTTGTCTAATCTATAGTCCCTTGTTGCATTCTCATATTCTTTCCAACACATCTACACACGTCTGCCATCTTGGTTGACACAGTTGAGCAGAGATAAGGTCTGCATGCGTGGAGGCCATATCAGCCATGTTCCATGAATGGCCCAGGAAGGTTCAACATCCATAAGCATGGATTCCTCCATAAGATCAGTAAGCTGCATATCAGTGGGCATCCACATCATGTGGAAAGACCTCACAGTCATGATCATGGTGTCATAACACCAGATGGTCACTATCAAGGGCCTTTGCAGCATCACATAGGTAACACCACCATGGAAAGTCAGTGCAAAGCTCCCATAACAGCACCTCTTCCTGGTCCTGTTCTTGTTCAGACCTTCATTAGGAGGCATTGTATATGACACAATCCAGATGTCATAGATTCTTACCCTCAACCCTTGGCAAAAGCAACCAACCAGAGAACTTTTACAGCTTAAGATAATGCAAAACAAGAAAGAACGTGTATATATATATATATATATATATATATATATATATATATATATATATATACACACACACACACACACACACACACACACACACACACACACACACACACTTACCTGTTGGGAGAGCAGGAAAAAATCACACAGTGCATGGTCATGAATACACTGCTTGAAATACCAGCGATCTTTTCACTATAGGGGTGAGAGTCAATTCTGTAGGCAAAGGGGTAAGAACCAATTTCATAGGCAAACATCAGCACATTTGCAAATAAGTCTACATCTGCATGAAGGGTTACTGCCTCATTTTACATGCTCTGCACTGCTTCACAGCACAACCTATTGTTCCAGCTTGTCCCCTCTTCTATGTACTTAACATGTGTCTCTCTTTCCAAGGACTGTTATGAAAATGATGACCTCTGTGCCCATGTCACCTCTGCATTCATGTAAGGTGTGTGTATGTGTGTGGGGGGGTGTATGATGTATAGTATGAGATGACCATGCACTATAAGCATAGCCTACAGTTAACAATGCATGTATCAAGTTTTATCTTTGACTTCACTCTGTCTGTATATAGAGATTGTCCAGTCACCATTTCACCTGCACTACCATGTATCTTGTTCATGCCTGTCTGAAGAGGTGCCATCATGCTATAATCAGCTGTTTTCCCTCACTATCCTCACAGGGACAAGGGTCAGTCGGTGACTGGGAGGGAGCTACATAACTGATAGGGTGTCCCACTGCTGCTGGTTTATGCATCAGCACACCACAATAATGCAAAATCACAATATTCAGAAGGCAGAAAGCAGTAAACCATCTGCATGCAGTAACAGGGTCATACTGAAAATCCTATGAACTCTTCCAGCCAGCAGAAATGGGCTTTAAGAAGGCCAAACACTTGCTCAATGATGATCCATGTCTGGGACAGGGCAGTGTTGTAGCACTCGTCTGCTGCTCTCTGTGAATTATGGACTGGTATCATTAACTCAGGTTTGAGTGGGACGCCTGCATTACCTGAAATAAATAATGGGGAGGGTGACAGATGAAGACATGGGGGTTAATCATTACACATTACTCTCTGTATATAACAATGCTATGGAGTAATCAGTGATTTACGGTGCACTTCTCTGGTAGTTGTCCATGCAATATCCTATCATACTGTAGCAGGTGGTACGGTGAACTTGTGTGCTTAATGTGAAAAACATGGGCATTTCCAGGATGCTGGGCCAATATGTTGATGATACAGCCATGGGTGTCATGCACTACCTGGCAGCTGATGATTGAATGATAGTCTTTACTATTATAATACCTCTCTCCCTCTAGTCCATGTGGAGCCCTGATAGCAACATTGGTAAAATCTATTGCACTAAGAACTTCAAGGAAGTGGAGTCGGACCACAGAAATGACTAATGTTGCTAGCTCAGTCCATTAATGACTGTGGGAAATAGATATGTTCATCCACATGGGGTTATAATACCATTGATGAAAAAATGTAGTATTCTTGAGGCTGGAGTCTATGAGATATGCAATGAGTCCTCAGTTTATCTGTTAAAGGTCTTGGTAGAAGGTATAGTGAGATCTATAGATACCTTGGTAGCCACATGAATAGGAAGGTCATACATTTCCCCAGTTCCACCATGTGGGCCATACAAGTTCATTAAAGCCATGATATTGTCCCTGTTTACACAAAGTTGTCAAGAACCTCCCACTCCTCAAAACTGTAATTCATTACCTGTTGCTGGTAACATCTCCACTTTAGGCACCGATTACCCCTCCCCACATGGGGTTGCAGTACCTCACATACAAGCATCTGAATGTATGAAATAATGAAGCCCAAAGCTAAACCAAGGATCATAACCAATTGCAAAGTAGCTAGAAATGGCGGTGCTTGCCTTTTTATAACCTTTGTGTGCAATGTACAATACAAACGTGTGTACCAATCACAAAAGGTGGGAAAGGTGCCCATTGTCATAGCATTTGCAAACACCTCGATGTCATTATGCACTCATTTGTATACTATTTTCTCTCTGCAAGTTTCCAAGGTTGCATATATGAGAGGCAAACACCTGTGAACTTGCACACATGCATAGCTAACTATGAATACCACCCCTCATCTTCAGTCATTATTATAACCATGTAATGATGCGGCAATGGGCACTGCTGTTACTACCTCTATAAGAACAGGATGGATTAAGACGGACTGTTCCTATTTGTAGTACTTATCTGTTTCTCTCTTAATCAGTCTGTAGTGATTTCCTAGTGGTTCTAATGACTCGTTTTGTTGGTCATTACAGATCCCAGCATACATTGTGCCAAAGGACCCTTGTCTTGTCCCCTTTCAGGACACCCACATCACTCTTTCCTTTCTTTCCTATTTTAGTGTTTTCTACATTTCCCTCCTTTTACCCCTTTCTCTCTTTTAAGGTAGAGCGTCGGGGGGCTACTTCTCTTTATACTCCACATATTGTCTGTGCAATAATCAAACAAATATATGCTTCATTCACATGAGGTTGTAGTACTTGTATAGACAGCATAACATTTTCTGCCTGGATCCTTTGAGAGTTTTCATCCTGTCTTTGCATGCAACAGGGTGCTTTGGGTCTGTACTAAGCTTTAATTTGGACTTTCATTTCATTGCATGTGACTGGGAGCCTTGATACTTACAGAACATCCTTTATCCTCTCATTACAAGTGAAAGGGTTCCCGGATTTGTATTAAGCTTTTACTAGGATTTTATTCTCATTGCATATGGCAGGATACTGGGATACTTAGGAAATTATTATTGGGATTTCTGCTCGTATTGGTTGTCATGGTGTCCCAGAATACTTAAGTAGCTTTTACTGTGTTTCCTACTCCTGTTTTTTGTGATAGGATGCACTTACACTTAGGTAATGCTGTCAAGCATAAAAAAGGCAAAATACTTATGATGGTCATTTTTCCAACAACAAACTTGCCTGAAATAAAAAAATTTTGCATCCACTCATCCATCAAATGGAACTGAGTACTATGTAGCTCAAGAAATAAGTATAGTAAGCTGTGAGGGTGGCAAAAAATGACTTACATATTATTATCGCTATTGCTATTGGTATTATTGTTACTGTTGTCATAGAAACATTGGAAGAAAGACCTGCCCCCATCCAGTTGCCACAGGTTCAGCATTGCTAGAGCACATATGTCTGAAAGAGGGGAATAACATTCTTAGTTAAAAGTGAACTCCCATACAGAATAACATAAGATCACAATACAGAACATGGTTTATTGTCTGTTTCTAAAGCTAACGTGACATCAGTCATGCTACTAGGCTTCTATATTTCTTGTATTCCAAAACATGTGAAACAGTGAATTTACTGTGAGATACTGTATTTATACAGGTGATGCCAAATTTTTCCAACTGTGACTAAACCAAAGACATTTAAACTACCACTAAAAATGTTACAATATTTAGCAATTTAACTTGGTACTAACTTCCTCAAATAGTTGCAAACCACCTGGTTTACTGAATACTGTGGAGAAACCCAGATGAGTCTTTCTTCTCATAGACACCAAACACCACTAAACATGAATTTACCTATGAAAGGTCTATAGTAAAATTAATTAAAAATGTAGAATCGGTTAGAAAGCATTTTAAAAATGTTGAGGAGAATGATCTGTTTGTACATAAAAGTAAATGGAGCAAAATGAGAATTGATTCCTGAAGTATCATGTTGCCTTATTTTTCATAAGCTTCATTTGTTGAGGGACTGAAGACAATGGATTCATTCACAAGCTGTAAAATTAATGTATAACAATGTGCAATGTATAAAAATACAACCTATCCTGGAAGATAACACGTAAACATGTATATAATGAATTAGTCAAAGACACAAAAAGAAAATTAATTTGTCTAGATCTAACCTTGAAATTATTTTAGTCATAGCCACTTATGGCAATAAAAACACTGGAACTTATTTCACGTGTAGAAGGAAGAATTTAATATTGCGGAATTAAATAGTACTTACTGCTGTCCTAAGAAGGATATAGCTAATAAAAAAATATTATTTTAGTCTATGTAATGGGATACAGCTGTACAATCTGCTGCCATTAGGGCCTTACACGACGCTCTGCAGTTAGTAATTTTTCTGAACACAGCCTGCAGCTTGGTTAGTCACTAATGCTAACAAGGTGTTGTCCCAGAGAGTACATATCTGCTCCTGTAGTAAGGACATTCACTGATGATTCAGCATTTATATTATGAATTCTCTCTTAGTTATGCTAGGGGTACGAAGGTGTCTATGCTATGAATGGGAAGGAAAACAATGCTATAAGGAAATCTAGATAAAGATAATAGGAAAACGCTACGGGCCTTATGGTATAAGTTCTATAACCATTCAACTAATGGAATACAAAATCATTCATTAAAGCATAATGTGTTAACACATACCATGACGCACTCCCAAATATAAATTCTTATCTATCTAATTCGATGCTGTTTTGTGGACTTCATGGAGCTTGTGTTCATTCTAGGAGGCACACTTTTTTATTGACTAGCTGCAATTCATTTGAATCTATACAGATTGCTGATAAAATAGCTAATATCAGTCAAAAACTCCATTTGATGACAGGTGTTCTGTCTGGGCAAACTGTCTGAATGATTAATGCAAAACTACATGCATGCATGCATGCATGGCTAAATAGTGCTTAGTTTAGTTTAGTTGCCCAGGCTTTTCTAAGTGGTCTTCACTGGGTCTCATACTATATTGTGTTTTCAGCTACAGTGTTCCTCTCTCAATTGTCTTATAAACCAGCAAATTCACTGATATGTTCAAATTTCATCTATATCTAAACTGTATTCGAAGTCCATTCAGCCTTAAAACTAAAAATAATGCTTTGTGTCTAGATCCATCTCATTTTATTTTGATATTTTGTGTCATTTGCTTATTACTACTTCTTGCTGCGGCTTGCTCAATATCAGTAATATGTCATTTTATGACAGAAAACAATGTAGAATAGAGACAGGCTGGGGCCTATATATACCCTTAAGCTAGTCTACCATTCAACACATTCTTTGTGACCAAGGTGGTATAGATGGATAAGGCCCTGACTATAGCCCAGTCAACCTGAGTTTGATTAGCAGCTCAAGTGACTGACATAGTGGCAGAGAACATGGGCATGCCCATCCTGGGGAGAATGCATGTGCATTGGCAGACAAAGTGGTTGGAGCTTTCTGGTAGAGGCCAGGAAGAAGCTTACCATGGTGTGCTATAGCTGAGGGGGTAGGGCAGCATGCCAACATCAGCTCCCTGTTGAAGTTTAGAGAAGATTTGTGCCATCCACCCATTGCACAATCCCACAGATGTGGTCACGGCACAAGCCTAGGGGAAGGGGAGTAATTTGGGTAGGCTTAAAGTAACAAAAAAACTGGTCTGGATTTAAGACAGCATGTCTCTTAGGACACCCTTGGTATCATCAATTGCCCCAGCAGCAAATGTCAGTATTAGTACGGGGATAGATTGGAGTGACTGGCAGACCCAGTGATGGACATGGGGCAGAGTGGTAACTGTCTAGCTGAAAACAGGAGCAAAAGCAACTGTCCAAGGTTACCTTAAAGGGAACCTTTATGTCAGTGGTGCAACAGGTGGTGCACTCCACTTAGGTATAGAAGACTTTGGGTTCTATTCCCACAACAGGTAGATCGATTGTTGACACTGCAGCACAGCATAAGATGGATGCTCCTTTCCTGAGCACTCCATCTTTTGGATGAGACATTTAAGCAAGGCCCCATCTGCTTGAGTTGGTGTTAGCTCAGGTGGATGTAAAAAATCCCATGGCACCTATCAAAACAAATATGGGAAATTCCCTAATACCCTGGTCAAATATCCCCTAGTAGTATAAATACCACCTTGGGTCTCCCCTGAAAAAAGGCTAGCAACCTAGTTGGAGTAACCCAGTCAACAAAGGGCAGATAGATAGATAGATAGATAGATAGATAGATAGATAGATAGATAGATAGATAGATAGATGGATAAATGAGTCCAGGCCTTAGTATTTTTAGGTTTCTCATATACAAATTCCAATATTCAGCTACCCATTCTGAGAACCAGCTTGTAGACCTATTATTTCATGAATTCATGATGAAGTTTTCAAAAGTTTTATTGGCCATTTACTTTCAATTACTTTTATTAAACCTAGGCATAGGGTTTTTTGATGCCCTGAAGACCTGAGTAAAGTCATCTAATTTTTGTCCATAACCTAATGAATATAAGTATTTTTTGTATGATATGGAGTTTTTATACAATGCAGAAATATAAACTTGGCCACTTCTTTCCCCCTTCACCTTTCTCCCTGCCACTGTGTTAGCATCATTTAATAAAGCTTTTTTTTGCTTTAAAGAAAGGAAATATTTGCCATTATAGTTGTGATTTAGTTCTGTAACATATTAATAAACTCCTAAAATGGGGAAATATTGATCAGTTTTACTACACAGTCAAAGGTGCGTTAAATGACAAGACAAGTTACTTGCAGGAGAAAAGAGGTGAAGGCCAATGTGACTATTTAGGAATATAAGGTAACAATAAGGGAAAGACTGAAGCAGTTGGAACAGGCACGATATAGAGAGGGAAGCAGAACGGTCACAGTGGAGGTCAGACACGACACAGAAGACTATTGGAATAGGGATCAAGAACAGGAGTAATGGATGCTTTAGTCATATTGCAAAATGGAGGAACTGAGAGACAGAGCTGGCTATGTTAAATTATTATGGGAGGTGATCACAGAAGACAGGGCGCAAGCAGAGGTACTGATGGAATACCATGCCTCAGTTATTAAGGAAAGAGCAGGCATGTTGTCATGCTAGGAGAGATCTAATGCAGGGGGAGCATGAGATGGATTCTAAGTTACAGGGATGGAAGAGGTGAAACATTAAAGACGGTGAGGCTGTTGGCATAAAGGATTAAAGCTGTGAACTTTTACCAAGCTGCTTTCTATAGACCAGAGTACAGGGCTTGATTCTTTCCAGCTCTATTTGTCTACCGTGTGACCCTGAGCCAGTCACTTAACCGCACAGTGCTCCTAGCTCACAGCTGAAAAGGGACATTTATGTCCAGTGTAATTACATGGTTAACAGATATGTAAAATAAAGAATAAACAATAAAAATAAGCTGGCTTTGCTAATGAAGAACAGTTTACAGGAACCAGATGGACTGCTTCCCATGGTCCTCTGGAATGTGGCCATTGTGCTAGTAGATCATCTCGTGGAGACATTCAACAGATTATTGATTAGTATAGACAAGTATAATGACAGAAAGGCAGTTAAACTGGTACCCTCATGCAAAAGAGAGCCATGAAATTGCAGAACATAAGAGCACTAGCAGGCAAAGTCATGGAGAAACTCCTTGTATAAAAATGGGTTGTTATCCTACAGGAGAACAAGCAACATATATTTATGGCCAAAAAGGGCTAGCAGTCAACCCACACCTAGTTTTCTTACTAGGTTACAGATGTGGCTTGACACTGGAGTCCCAGTAGACGAGGCCTATATAAAGTTCAGCAAGGTCTTACCTCAGTTCGTCATATGTGGCTGGCAGGAGATCTTCAAGGTCCAGAGTTAGGATGTAGACTGAGGATACATCTGCAGTATGGTTGAAAGGGTTCTATATCATTTAATCGAAAGTTTAATTGAGTGAATCGCTATTGGTTGAACCCAAATAAGTGAAAGCTCAGTTAAGTGAATGATCGTTTAAGCGAACACTTTCTTAGGGAAAAAAAACTAGTTTCCCACCCCCCCCCAACCATAACAAACAAAACAAAATTTAAAACTATGCAAAGTGGGGGGCTTTGCCCCCACCCCTCCCAATGTGAGGGGCTGTGCACCCCATACTCCCCCCCCAACTAAATATACCAAGTCTGAGGTCAGACTACAGTGGGGAAAAGGGCAAATTCTTGATGATGGCCAACCACATCCTTTTCCTAGGAAAAAAAATGCTTAAACAATTGTTTGCCTAATTGAGCTTTCGCTTAAGTAAGTTCAACAAATACTGATTCACTCAATTAAGCTTTCAATTAACTGATATAGACCCAGGTGAAAGCTAGGCTACAGAGAGCTATAGTGAATAGATCAGTAATCAAAATAACTAGTGGAGTATTGCGGGGGGGTCACTTCTGGTTCCATTGCTCTTCTATATGCTCATTTCAAGCATATACGTAGGGCTAAAAAACAAGATCAAACTTTTTGTGAATGATGCAAAATCAGATACAGCATCAGATGATAGGGAAAATATCTAAGAAGACCTCAGAGTGGCTGATCAGGTGAACAGAAGGATGACATTTCAGATTCACAACAGTGAAATATAAAGTACTGCCCTCAGGACAGCTGACTGGATTGGAAATGATGACAGCAGGACAAGGAAGTGTGACTCACAAATAGCCCAGACAAACAGGGCAGAGTGGATGGGCCATGACAGCACTGAGTAAATAAAATGATGAGGAGAACCCTCAGGAGGTTGACTACAGAAGTAAAGATGTAATGTTCAGGTTCTACTGAGCCCTGGACAGAAAACACTTTGGGTACTGTGTGCAATGCTGGAGGCCGTGCTGAGTCAAGGGCAACAAGCTGCTGCAAGGGGTGTACTGGAACTCCACTAGAAGGGTATGTGTGACAGAAAGGAACCAGAGATATAGAGGAACTGAGATTTCTCTAATTGTAGAAAAAATGTGGTATAAAATACAAGGTTATGCCAGACATACAGAGTCACCCTGAACAGGAATTTCAGTAAATCAGTAATTCTGCATGCATTGGCTTTGGAGTGAGTACATTTAAGTAGAGAGGTGTCAGGATCCTCTGTATGCCCACATGGGTAGTGTGGGGGATTTGTTCATGATGAAGGATGTATGTTTTGTTGTGGTCATGTGTTTTGTGCAGTGTTGTTTTTTTTTTCCTTTTCATCTTTCCACTTAGATTTGAACACCATCTGGAAAATGCTCATTACAGGGCATGAGGTGCAGCCAGCACAATTAGATTCACATTTTACTATAACGCAATAGTCTAAACTCACTATTTAAAAAAAAAAAGGTAAAAATAATAAAATGGGTCTGCATGTAGCACTCTTGTGCAACATACTTTGCAGTAATAGGTGCTTAGAAGCTGTGTAATGTCATGGCCTACCTGCACTTGAAAATTATTATGATAGAATGAATGAGTAAATTAACTTTCTCTGAGCATTCCATGAATGTAATAGCTGTTATTTATCACGACCAAGTCAAAATGCTTGCTGCTTGCTGAGGTCTTCTTCTATACTTAATTTTCCATCTTGGATTTAGGAAATGATGTAATAAAAATGGTCCTGAGGTTTTGAGAGAAGTTGATGGAAAATATTAGTTATGACAACAGTTAATTAGGAAAGACTGTCTCTTAGTTCTTACAATTTCTGTATATAACAGAAATCAACAGGACATTATAACCCAGTTTACATTTTTCATGTCCACCACCTTTGCAATGCAAAAATCGTCCTGGACAAACGATTTTTTATGTATAAACCAGATGCTTGGTTTTACTGAATTAAGTTTATTAATTAGGTCATCAGCCAAACCAATCCAGAGTTGCCCAAATTCAGTAATTATCTTATTCAAAGGATTTGAACTTTTATTAGGTCTGTTGCACCATGAGCAACACAGTGGTGCAGAGGTTAGTGTTGTCACTGCACAGCAAGAGGTTCTCCAGTTTGATTCTCTGCTGGGGTGCCTTCTGTGAGGAGTCTGTATGTCCTCCCTGTGTTCGTGTGGGTTTCCTCTGGGTGCTCCGGTTTCCTCCCACCTTCCCAAGACATGCTGCAGGTGAATTGGACATGCTAAATTGGCCCTAGGTGTGAGTGTGTGCATGTGTGTGCCTTCTGTGTAAGGTTGTGTTCCGGGCTGGCAACTCGACACCATAAAACCAATCGTTCTGTGGACTGATGTTCCACTGTGGCGACCCATTATGGGAAAAGCCGAAAGGAGGAGAAGAAAAAGGTCTGTTGCACCATACATGATTATACTTCCATGTGTATGGCCCATCATGAGATATGCCTCCTAAACCTTGTTTAGATTTATCCTATCATTCAATAAACTCTGTGTAGGCTTCACGCAGAGCCTACACAGAGTTTACATGTTTGTGCCATGGTGTGCAGCAAGCGGTAGAGCGCAATGCATATTAATGATGATTGGTGTGCCTAAGTTAGGTTACATGGCTGGCAACAGTTTTGCTGGCCAGGAAACCAGGTAAGCAAATGCAGATACAATTCTGTTTAAAGCAGAGCATCTACAGTCCACGAATTTGCTCAAAATGCCACAATGACCACCAGGGCTTCACAGATAGCTGTGAATCTGTTAGTGTGACATATCTTCACAAAGGCCAACATAATCCAGGGACATTTAACCAAAAATAGGGACATATTTGCCATACATGTCACATAGACGTGTGGTAGAATGAAACGTAAACATACCTGTCATCCTCTTTGAGCAAGATATGTGGACAAAGGCATACATAATGGGCAAAAAAAGGGTCAACATAGGGACAGATTTTTTTTTAATACTGTACTTCCAAACTTAGAATAAATAGGTTGTACATTAGCATGAACTTTCTGAAGAGCATGAAGTTTGAAACTCAAATGTCAGTCATCAGTTTCTGACTTCACTCCGCAATGACATGCCAATGATTTGCCAGAAAACAAAAATGTTATGAGGAAAAGATCACAAATATGAGACAGAAACCGGACATTCTGCACAAATCAGGACAGTTGAGAGGTATGCACTCAAATGTATGAAATTGTGATTCATATCAGTCCAGAGATCATCCCAGCGGTATGGCAGAAAGCCACAAATTTGATAGGGAAAACATCTGGACATCCTGGGAATATCTGGACAGTTGAGAGGTATGAATGTGAAGTATATGGCCCAAACACAGTACAGGACAGTGTACCTACAGTGCAGAGTATTGTGATATCCCATTCCTGGCATTCTGTACTACAGCTATGTTAAAGATCTGTAACAGGACATGGACTGCCATGTAAAATGATCACTTGGGGAAGTGTGTGCATTAAATAGGGACTCACAGATGAATTGTAGTAATGAACACAGGGAAAGATGACAGGTGAAACTCCCTCATGTACAGCAGAGGAGGGCATGTCAATGGAGGATGGTTGTAGCAGCAACATATCTATTTGGTACAATACAGTGAAAATTTGTTGTTTGTGACTGTCACACAAGGTGACATAACAATGGGGAGGATGTCTCTGTGAGATAAGCATCCTTACATGAATAGTGCAGAGGACATCTATCAGGGATCTAACATACAATTGGGGTAGGGCATATATTGTGAAGCTGTGCAAACTGATATGCCTGAATATGAATGTACTCTCAGCAGAGGTCTCCAGCAAGGTGGTCACAGGTAAAGGATTATGGAAAACATTACAAGAACTGACCACAATAATGCACAATATCTAAATAGTACCACTACTAATCCTATGCCTCTGACATAACATATGTGATGTGGAGTGATAAGAGGTGAGCCTGCACACACACACTTGAACAACTATTATGATAAATCCACACTCTATGATGGTAACCACACACGCTCTCCTGGCAATGTAATATCTGCAGAAGGTATCTGCAGAAGGACACTGCTATACCTGTATGTGACAGTATGAGCAACACAGGCTAGTTGCTTTGTGTGCATGGCATATATGTGTGTATATATATATATATATATATATATATATATATATATATATATATATATATATATATATATATATATATATGTGGATATATATATGTATCTATATATATATATATCTGTATATGTATGTGTATATATATATATATATATATATATCTAAATATATATATATATATATATATATATATATATATATATATAGCACAGATCTACATGCCATTAATGTTGTCAAACACCCATGTATGTAGTATGTGCATAAGCAGAACAGGTAACATACATGCATCTGGTGTAACAACTTGACTGGTGTTCCACTCCTTCAGACAGTCATGTATATTCTAGAGATAGAATACTTAGGTGTGGCCAATAAGCTGTGTGACATCACACTGTGACAAAGGAGGTACATATCACTGGAAGATGTGTAGGGAGGTACATGAAGAAGGGTGCATTATACATAGTTATTGGTGTGATGAAGGCTGGGAACCATGAAGGTATTATGGCCTCTGATGTGCATGTCCTTCACATACCCAGTACTTGTGTTACATTCAAGGGAGTAGTCAGCACTGTGACCACATGCTGGTGGATGCACCACTTATCATCTTCCCCAGGACATGGGTCACATACCTATTGGTCTAATTATAGGGTCGCAATAAAAAAAGCATAAAACTGATACATAAATAAACTTCAGGTTACAGGACATGACACCAGTCAAAAATTAAGATTCCAAGTTTTATTCCGACTGAATAAAGCCAAAACAGTAAATAAATCAAGCGCTTTCATCTCTGACTATTCTGAAATTTTATCAAGAATAAAATACACTACAAAGGCATTTCTTTAAATATATAACAACCACATCCCCTGCATGCAAAGACAAAATATACATATAATACATGCAAGGCAGACAAGTTACAAAAATTCAAATATGAAACCCAATCATTTATATATACACATGCATATATCCATCTAAAAATTTGAATATATGTCACCTAAAATAACAAATGCAATATTGGCTACTTATTCTTATATAAAACACAGCTAGACAAGCTTAAAGCTTAAAGAATTAAATCAGAGTTTAGTCACTACCTTTCTAAGGCTTTTAATTTAAAAAAAACAAGTTATAGAAAAGACATTATTAATGCCAGGCCATTCAGAGGTATTAGTTCTCAGTTGCCATAATGCTTCTTGTTTTTCAAGCTGCAAGGGCCAAGGTCCCCCCTCAAATCCACATCCAAGGTTTCAATAATGGTGAACTTAAACGCAGTTATTGATGTGATGAAGTCTGGGAGCCATGAAGGTATTATGGCCTCTGATGTGCATGTCCTTCACATACCCAGTACTTATGTTACATTCAAGGGAGTAGTCAGCACTGTAACTACATGCTGGTGGATGCACCACTTATCATCTACCCCAGGACATGGGTCACATACCTATTGGTCTAATTATAGGGTCTGATGTCCACATTATACTTGGGTGGTATGTTTGTTCCCTGCTTCAACAAATCCCATTGTGTTTCTTGTCAATGCAAATGTTGTCATGGCTGTGGCAGCAGATTTTGGTATGTGTTGATACAGTCTCTATTATACTAATAACAGAGTTGGCGCCATTGACTAGCCATGATGTGTAGTTCTTCGGGCAGCTATTTGCACACAGCATGTGTATGTCATCCATGATGTCCATCACTTAACTAATGGGCAGAAAGGGTTTAGTAGACACCCCTGATTTACCAACTTGATCTCTGGACCTGACATATAGGTCATGCCACACATTTCAACATTATGAGATGCCACATATATCATACTCTGATCTACCCATTTGGTGATATAGCTGTTTCTGGCCACATATAACAGTTGATTGAATACCTCAGTGTGGATTTTTGTCAAATGCCATGACCTGTTAAAGTTCTACAAGATGATACTGTTGTCATCGTGCATGCCCTTGATGACCTCTTTGAGGACATCTATCAGATGTAATGGACTTCATGTAGCATTAACAACTCACTCAGATCTATTGCACACACCTGGAATATTACTAGAGTACATGTAGAAGAGGTCCATGATGACATGTTGGTCTACCTCACAGTTGAGAAGAGTCAGGATGTCTCTATACATGCATACATCAGGTGCTACTCCCCCAACTCAGGTGGATGCATTTTGATGTACACCCTTATCGGAACATAGGTCATATGGATGGTGTGTTGAACTGTGTATTCAATCTTATCAGGAAGGTGTATGTGCTGATTCATGCCATAGGTGATCTGTGATGCTGTCACAGTATAATAATACCATGTGATAGGCCTGGATGAAGGTAAGACAGTGAATACTGCCTATAATGATCTGGCCTAGGGTTTTGATACAATCCCCCATGCAGGTATAATTGAGAAAACCTCCAAGCTAGGGATTAAACCTTATATCACTTGAAGGGTAACCAATTTGGCTCACTGACAGAATGCAACCTGTGAAAGCTGGTGAATCAACCTGTGCTAGTAGAGCTGTCAACACTGGCAAACCCCAGGAATCTGTGCTTGGCCCTTCATGGTTTGAACTCTATTTCTCAACATTTCAGGCTAAAGTATATGGACTTTGGCTTACCAAGTTTCCTGATTCTTGCATATTGTGCACCAATGGTGATAACATAGTACAGGAGAAGCTAACACACACACACAACTGAATGGTGACAAAGGCACAGGATCTCCAACTAAATGCAGAAATATGTGATTGTAATGTTGTTGATCTGAAAAGTGGAATTCCATGTTAATCACAGGATTGACAACAGCCCTGCTATGCAAAAACCCAGTGATGCAAGCACTGGGAACACATGTAGATAGCACTCTGAACTTTGACCACCAAGTGTCCACACTGGTATTGAAAGCCTCTGTTGTGCATATCATAAGCCATGCCATCACACTGAGATCATAGGATTGTATGACAGCATTGAAATCAAACCTCATCACAACACTAATAGAGCATAATGCTCTATTTTTCATGTACCTCACCAGACACATATCAGCTGGAGGGACCACAGGGCTTTCTCAGCAAGATAACACAGGACCTATAGACAATGCCATGATGTATGTGGATAGATTAAAATCCATGTCACTGTAATCTTTATTGCATAGGATGAGGTGACTTCTGCCTGGCGGCCATTCTGGTCTCTAACCCTGCCCTGGTAGGAGTACTGCATATCCAAAAATCTGATATAGCTGATGACATCAACAGCATCTGTTGAGGAGAATATAACAGTGTCCCAGATACCGGTGTAAAACACTCTCTGTAATATCACGCTACATCACACATGCATACAGTTGACTGCAGTGAGAATAGAACTCCTGCCTATCTAAATACACAGACTACACAACATAGTACTTTATGCAAGTGCCGCAGCACAAGTCTGACTTTTACAAGGCAGCAGGCCAACTAACAGTTAATGACATTAGCAATGCATATTGGAGTGAAGAAGTTAGAAGGCCTGCATGTGCAAGTATCAATATACTGTCAATTCATGGGATTGGAGCTGTAACTCCAGGATACATACTTCTGCTCTTGTGGATAGACACACAAACACCCCCCTCACACACACACACACACACACACACACACACACACACACACACACACACACACACACACGCACACACACACACACACACACACACACACACACACACACACACACACACAGTTGACTGCAGTGAGAATAGAACTCCTACCTATCTAAGTACACAGACTGCACAAGTTTGACTTTTACATGTCTGCAGGTCAACTCATAGTGGATGACATCATCAGTGCATGTTGGAGAGAAGAAGTTGGGATCCTTACATGAAAAGGATCTGTAGACATATGCAAGTATCAAAATGCTGTCAATTCATGGGACTGGAGTGGTAACTGCAGGATACACACTTCTCCTCTCCTGGCTAGAAACACAGACACACACACACACACACACACACACATGACTACATTGAGACCTAGCAGCAATTATCTACTTACACAGACTACTGAACACAGTACATTATGCAAGCACCAAGGCACAAGTCTGACTTTTACAAGACTGCAAGTGAACTTATAGCAGATGGCATCAGCAGGCCACATGGGGGACAGAATATTGAGAGACCTGCATTGGCTCATAACTTCATATGTATATAGGAGGCTACTAGCCTAATGGCATTGCAGTGTTTAGAAGCCTAGCTTTGTAAAGAGACAAGTACCCTTATTGAACATAGTTGAGTGATCGTTGTTAGCAGAGTGATTTGTGAGCAGCACCAACTGGCCCTTTCCATGAGGGATATAGGTGCCACCCCAGAGGTGGCTTTGCAATAATCCAGCCAGAAGTCAAGGATGCATTTAAACAGGGTGATCAAAGACCACTGATTCAGATGCAGTGGGAGCCTATTGCACATGAGTCTGAGCTGTTGGGGGATATATTTGTCTCCTCAGCATGTTCTGTTTATGTCACAGTCTAGCTTGACAACCCTGGGCCAAGTTATTCTTGTCCCATTTGATTTGCAAATGTGCAGCATTTCCAGTAGGGCAGGGTCTGAGACTGCTCTGTAGGGCAGGCATAGGTCACTTCTCAGCTGCCTGCATGATACTGAGTACAGTGACAGGTCTTTCAGTCTTTCCATGTATATCATGTTTGAAGGCCCTGGAGTCTCCCTGGCACAACCCTGTATTTTCTCCATTTGCTGCAGGTGTTTGGTGAAGTACAGACAGAAAGGAACACTGCACTCAATTAGTGGTCTGATAAGGGTAGAGTACAGCAAAGGTGCACCCTGATCTTGGATGTGATGCCCATATGTATGATGTGTGCAATGCAGAATATATGTGTCACCACTATGGACACATAGTGATAAAAGTATAGATTGTTATCAACATGGATTCCCAAGTCTCACAACACTGTGTTTTATCTTAGAGGGTGCAATGTATATCATAATTAGCAGGGGTACTTCATTGCCAAAGGAAACAATGAGGCATTGTATGCTTTAAGGTTCAGTCTGTGAGTTTGGCACCAATCATTTGTGTGTGGCAGCCCCTTCCATAATATGTTACCATCATTGGGGGGCTCTGTATTAGTGCATCCAGTTACCAGTCATCTGTAAACTTGGTAAACCACAGACCATCTACCATTGTCTGCACTTCAGGGAAGTAGTCTGCAAACAGCAGATCCTTGTGGCACTCTAATGGTAATCGGCTACTGGTGGAGATGCAGTCCCCAACTTTGAGACTGTGGGTTATGTCAGTGAACCACTTGCCTGTCCCTGTACTACTGTATGGCTTAATTCCCACATGGGAGATCTTTAATATGACACATGAATGGGGGATAGTGTCAAAGGTCTTGGATAACTCAACATAGGTGGTATGTCCTGTTGTCCCTCATCCAGGACTGTGGGGGCAGTATCCAAGAAGTCCACAAGGTTCAATAAGCAAGATCTACCCATGACAAATCAAAGTGGATAGGGTCAATTGTGTTGAAGGTCACCTATGTCCCTGTGGATATGGTCCATGCTGATTCCTTCCTTAGCCTTGCAGATAACTTTTTAGGCATATGGGTCAGTAGTTGTAGTTCTGCATGTTACCAGATTAATATGCATAGCATAGCACACAACATTTGATATTACATTTTTTACTTGCTTGGGGGGGGGTGACAATAGATGGATTTATTTTAAATATGTGACACATTGTTAGAGAGACTCCTCATTTTCTAATGTTTACACATGTAATTTCATGTCATACAGAGGGAATAGACAGTGAACAGCAGTAATACAGCACAATACATACATTTCCATAGTGCAGTGAGCAGCTGGTTTGCCTGACAGTGAAGTGCATATGCATGCAAGATACACATGTTTGTGCATAGGTAAGCAGTGTGCAAACACAAGCCACATTGTTAAAATCTGACAGTTAGTATTGAGTCTATGAAATATACCTGCTGCTTAACTGATTTGTGGCAGCAAGTGTTAATGCATTGATACAATCCTTGTTGGGGCCAGGTGGTACTGGATTTGAATACAGGTGTATCTAATACTTTTAAATACACTGCCACCATATGAAATACTTTGAAATACATGTAAATACATTGTCGCCATTCTCAATTGCTGCAAATTGATGCACAATGTACACATTCACACAAAAATGGCTGAAAATTGGAGCAAGCAGGGGGAAGAACAAAGGAAAAGCAGGGCAGGAATGTGTTGAGGGAGATAGAAAGAACCATAACTATCCATATATTTAACAATGTAAATTGAACATATGTGGAAATATTAGCTGAATTTGGACTGTCACCTCTAGTGAGGGGGTGACCACAACACAATCATGTAATTTTGCCAATTGGACTGAATCAAGTGTGTCAAGAAGACATGTGTGAAATGGAGAGCTATGTATGGGACATTTTTCTTTGTGAGACAGGTGCCCATTTTTTTTTTTTTTGTTTATTTTTGGAGAGAGATAGGAATGTTGAGGAAGGGATATAGGAATGTTAAGTCAAGTAAGTTGGGTAGGCACCAATTGCAGGCAGACAAGACAAACAAGACAAGATACAGGGATGGTGATGGACACAAAAGGTTGGGGGACACAATGATTGTGGTGAAGGTGAGAACATCATGAACCCATGTTCGTCAAGCTGGGTAATACTGAGAATCAACTCCTCATCACTGTCACTTCACTCTGCCACTGGCTGAGCGCTAGATGTCTCCTTCTCCTCCTCCTGCTACTATGTAAAATGAGGAAGAGCAGCCTCTCCAGACAGTGTTAGTGTGCACCAACAGTGCAGCACACAAAATTATGCACTATCACTGGCAACTTGGTGGGGGTGATAAAATCACCACCTCTGCCACTGCTCCCAATGGGAACCACTGGACCAGCCTCCAGGACTACCTGAGGGGGCAAGTAGTGCATGGACAGCAGAGGTGATGCTGCCATGCTGGCTCCCAGACATGCTGGGCAATGGTGCTGGAGCTGGTGGGGGTGCAGTAGGATCCTGTGTGGCAGGCCTGCCCCACTGTTCAGTGAAGCATTTAGTACACATGGATGACATGGACATATTTTGATGATACATAACATTAAAAAAAATTAAAAATAAAATAAAATACAAATAAAATTTAAAAAAAAGATAAATGTTGGGGTGAGAGAAAAAATAAGAGATAAGATTAGTACCTTCATATGTGACATACAATGCAGTAATTCCAAACTAAGAAATAAACCAGTAAAACAAAGAAAATAACGGTACCAACTGCAGTCAGGATAAACGTTCTTACAAACTTCTTTACTTAGTTAGCGCTTTCATGCAGATGCTCTCCGCACTTCTTCAGACAAGTATACAAACAAGTATTGCAGTTTATATAATCACGTTCATAATTAATTCATTAAACAATTAACTACAATTAATTTAAAGTGAATCGAATTTCACAATTTAAACATATACAATACTAAAATCTGTTCAGAAAAATCAATGTCTAAACATTTTTTGCATACATAGTACTATAATTGTATACAAATACCAACACCATACTATAAATATAAGATACATAAAAAACTTATTCACAAGAATAATTTGTAGTTCTATTTAAGTTTTTAAATTTTCATATACTCTTTTTATAAGAAAAAATACTTTAATTATTTAATGTATGTTGTATGAATATAATAAATTATCAACTTAAAGTTTCCTGATGTTTTGAATCATTAAAACAGGTTCAATAATAAATCACATTAACTCCTTTATAATTTCTACCTTAAAATGGCCTTAAGTTTTAAGAGGCATTTAATCGAGCAAGACTCATTGAGACCTGGATACACTTGGGCATTGGTTTTAAGTTGCCACAATAGTTCTTGTTCCTCTAACAATGCAGTAATGCAATTATTTTACTCTTTGTCTTAACTTTTACTTTTAAAACTATCAGCTCCCAACAGATGCATACTATACTACAGACTGCAGCAAGTACTCCTTGATATGTGCATATATTGCACATCTGCATGTTCCAGTTATACAGATTACAGTTTACAGTAGGGAATTCATGCCACTGGTATAGAGGTTTTACTTTAATTTAAATATAATTGAAGAATTAACCGTATTGTATAGTTAATAAGTATGGTATTCAAACCCACAACCTCTGATTAAAGTCTAATATTGTACTCTTGGTTTGTGCTACAGACTAATGCATGTATACTTGCTTTTACAGTTGAGATATGCATACTCAGTTTGATACAACTCTAAAAAATACCAAAAAAGCTATCTTTAACTTTTAATGCTACAATAACACTACTCTTCTGCTGCATACATAAAATATGCTTCCCTCATCCTCGCCAATCTAGCCTCATGAGTTCAGATATTGACCTTCCAGTCCCTGGCAGCTATGGAAAAAACAGAACAGAACACCATTATGAATATCAGTCTTGCCTATATTCAGCTTTTAAGCCTTACATGTACTCTCTGTAGTTTATACTTACACAGGTGTGGGATGTCCACAATCCTAAATTCCTCGATCCAAGCATCGAGGGTATCCCTCTTCCATCACCATAGGTCATTGAAATGATGCCTACAAATGTGAAGGTCATGCCAGTCCAGATAGCAGAACTATACTTACAGGAATATTGTACACATTATACCCACAGTCATGCATCTGATAATAAAAGTGCTAATACATAGATATATATACAGAAATAACTGACATAATACTAGTATGTCAGCCTTCATACATATAATTCATATCAGCTCCATTATGTCAAGTGTTATAAGTGAGAGTGACTATAATAGAAAGTAGAACAACAGTAAATGTGTATTGAGTATGCTGCATTGAAACCCAGGACCATGTGTATGGCAGTCCTACTCTTACACCTGTTATCACAAGAAGGTCGGTGTTGCAGTTCATTGCTATAAACTACAATGTCACAACAGTAAAACAAAGGTTGCACACCCTGCACTAGGACCCAGGACCATCTGTACTCAAGCCCTACACTTACACCTGCTGCCACAGGACTAGTTACATGACATTCCCCATTTTACTAAACTTTCTTAAGATCTTGCTGTTGACCCCTGCTCAACATTGCTTAGTGGGTTTGCATGATGCTCAATAGTATTAATTGAATGCCTCTAGTTTCTGTTTTTGGCTGTCTGGGTCCTATCTGCTTCCTGAGTTGGGCCAGTTGTCCAGTTTTTGCACTGCCATGCTTCAAGCAAACCAGATAAGCATAGCTAAACCTGAAATTCATTTTACTCCAGCTCCTGTGTTTGCGCTAAGAGGCACATCAAGCAAACACTGGCAAAAAAAAAACAAAAAAAAAAAAAACAAAGAAAAAGTAAAAAGAAAGAAATGGGAGAGATAGCTGAAATGAGGAAATGCAGTCTGTGACATACATTTAAGAAAACGTTAGTACACATGAGATATTTCTACATAGGTCTGGATTTTTACTCTCACTCCAAAGCACCTTCAGAACACAGGATGGGTGCCTTATCCCTCTTTGCCACACAAGCTGCTTTGCAGCGAAGAACTTAAATCAGTATGCACACAACCAACTGTAACAGCATCTACACTGATATCAAACCATACAAGTGTTGTTTGTACATGTATTAGTTTTGCATGTGGTACACCTAGTAATCAAACAACCTGTCATGATTATTGCTTGCAAATATACAGCAGCTCTGCCATACATTTCTGTGTTTGTTGGCCATTTTTCATTTATCTGATCAGTAATCTGAGACATGCAGTGTGTAAGCCATTCTATGTCATTGTCCTTAAAATGTGTGAGGATATTATGTGGAAATAATATCATATGCAGTTGCCAACAAATGATGGGCAGTTTGGATGTTAAGAAACACAACCTGTGACTTGTGTACTGCTTACTTACAGTTTCTACCTCACATCTAACACTTTGTAGATCTAACCTGACACACCCAGTAGAACTAAAGCAGCCTGCTGTGCTGTTGTGTTTTCCTTCTCCCAACCACTAATCATTCACAGTTGCAATCCATTAAAAACAAACATTGAGGGAGTGCCTGCACTATGTTTGCATCTCATACATGGATCCAATTTATTTTAGGTGTCAGCAATTCTAATGAGTTTACACCTCATTTGGATCTTCACCATGCTAATAGCCCTGAATCTACAACATATAAAAAAGCAACCATGTAGCTAGGCAAACTGATAGTGAGGAAACTTGTTTATGTTGGGAAGGCTGCACATAACAACATTTCTTCAGGATATATCTGTACAGAGTACTACTGAACTTCAGAAGGTATGCTTTCATTTGGTCAGCTACATACTGCATATGCTAGAATGTATTTAAGAAAAATCTAAAGTAAAGGCTTTTGCACTTTTATCTGTATGCATTAGTACTGATGCGATGGGCATGTTTGCCAAGCCATTTCAGAGCTATCCATGATTGCCAATACATGAAAATGGAATGCTGTGTGCTAAATATGTACAAATGTTTCAGGGACAGTTCCTTTCATAGCATTTTCGGCATTTCAAGGATAGTTTGCTAGCAAAATGTGTCATTTTCCTTTTCATTTTTGGGAAGGCAAAGGTGAGTTATTGTTTTAGCGCATACAAGTATAGGCTACTCTTCTGTGGGGGGGCAAAGATGAGTTACTGCTTTTTCTTCTTCTTCTTTTGGCTTTTTCCCAGTTAAGGGTTGCCACAGCAGATCATCTGTCCGCTCATAATTGGCAGTGGAGTATTATGGTGTCCAGTTGCCAGCCTGGCACCCAACCTTCCACAGAAGGCACACACATGCACACACTCACACCTAGGGCCAATTTAGAGTGTCCAATCCACCTACTGCATGTCTTTGGGATGTGGGAGGAAACCGGAGCACCTGGAGGAAACCCACATGACCACAGGGAGACCATACAGACTCCACACAGAAGGCACCCCAGCCAAGAATTGAACCAGAGAGCCTCTTCCTGTGAGGCAGCAACGCTAACCGCTGCACCACCGTGGCCGCCCTAGCAAAGATGAGCTACTATCATGGCACAAACAAGGATATACTTCTCTTATTACTCTTCTTGTTTTGCATCCTGCCTGTTGTTCTTATTTCACGTCTGTAGACTGTTGTATGTTTCTAAAGGGGTAATACTGAGTGGCTAACTTTTTTGTTTTATCTGGGAACAGTTATTTTGTAGTTATGTGATAATTATGTGTATTATCCTTTTGTTGTCTTTTAGGATACCTTGACATATGCCACCTAGATGTGTCAGTCCTCAAAGACCCCATTTCACTGATGTGAGAACCAGGTTATAGTGGATGCCTTTAGGCAACATGGCGCTTTTCTGCTGGAAAGGTGACAGGGAGATGTGACAAGTAGCACATTTAGCAAAAGATAGTTGCTGATCTGAATGCCATAGATGGCCACAGCAGGACATATGAGCAGATACTCCACAGGGCCACTGACATTATTACATCTGCACAAAGGAGAACAGCTGCAGTGGGCTGTGACCAGATGGGTACCAGGGGAAGGCCTGCTAGGAAACCACCACTAACACTCAATGAAGAGTTCCTGTTCAATATTAGGGATCCAGACAGCTCAGGAGAGTGCAGTACAGCATTTCCTGGATGTGGGAGCAACAGTATCAGAAACAGCAAGCATGTCCCCAGAAGGAGCTTCCAGGTAGACTTTGGTATCTCAACAGTTGAATACTGTTGTATAGTAAAACAATTGAAATCAGTGCATTACTTCTGTGTCGCATGTATGTTTTTGGGTTTACTATCAGGTGTCTGAATGGCAGTCAGTCAAGTGTAACATTGTCAAAATACAGTTTTCCAATGGGCAGAATGCTGAACCAGGAAACATCAACAACACTACAGCAAATGGGTAGTGTAGTTCAAGTATTTGAGTTTGGCATTTTTAGTGGAGATCATGGTTCAGTGAGGAAGAGGGAATTAACCCATTTCCTCACTGTAGTGTGATCTCGAAGTTGGTATATATAATTTACAGGGGGTATGGTGGGCACAGCCTGCCCCCACATGGAGGGTGCAGGGGGGCTTGTCCCCCTGCAGAATAGTGACAGCAATGTACCATTGACTGTACAGTGTAATGGTACATTAAGGTGGGTAGCATGGGTGAGTGATGTCACCTCCTGCTCTGTCAAATACATCAAACTACGAGTGTTGATGTATTCATTTTCACACTGACTATTCTTTCAATAGTATAGATTCGGCATTTAGGGTTACATTGTGATTGGTCTACTGATGCAGTTTCGTACTTTCAATAGTTAACCATTTTTTGGGGGGGATTAAAGATTGCTACACTTATTAGGTTAGGTTTCAGTTGACAACCCCATCCTTGTTGAAAGGATACTTAATGGACATATAAAGGGGTAAAAGTATTACCCTGTGTGTTACTGTTAATTGTGATAATGTTGCTCTTAACTCCTGTTTAACTTCTTCCAGGACCATCTGAACTACAGAGGAGAATGTCTTCTGCAGACAATGAGTCAAACATTTTTGTCAGTACTGCTGACCAATTTAAAGAAATATTTTAATGTGTGCTGTTGATGTCTGACCGGTTGTGTGTATTGCTGTACTGCCTGCAATACTGGCAGCACTGTAACTTTGTTAGCATATAATGCAGTATAGTAGTGTAGGTATTAATGTATTCATCTGTTTGTTGCTTTTTATCACAGGTGATCATGACAGTGGGAGTGTAGGCCCTCTGCCACCTGATGACAGTGTATCACCAGACTCTAATGATGATGGTAGCCAAACTGAGGCACAGTCGGAGGAGTGCAGAGGTTGAATCTGACACTGAGGTTCACCATACAGCCATCCCATGAAATTCCATCAGACACAGCCAGTAAGCCTATGCACACCCATTCCAGTGAGGCTGCAGATGCTGGACAGGTAGAGGGCAAGGCCATTGATCAGGGAAGTGTGGCTACTACAGCTTCAGTGTCTGTTGAATCTGGCCTTAGCTAAAGTGTGAGTAAGGTGCCACCCTGGAGGGTTGATAGGAGTGCTCGGAGGGGGACTGATGTCTCTCAACGTATGTTTAGGGCTATCATGGAGGCACAGGCATGGTCCCATAGGTGCTCCAGACAAACTCTTGGGGTTGTAGATGTGGCACAGTCTGACATGTGTGACTGCCTCCACCATGTTGCTGAGACAATGGATCAGATGAATGACACATTGGAACTAGTGGTGTCTGTGATGGAATATCTGCTAGGAGGAGAATGGCATTCACATGGGTGTAGGTCAACCACGTCATCTGCTGTCAGCCAACATGGCCGTGCCCGATCATGGTCCAATAGTGGCAGTACTTCCACTGCTCCATCAGTGAGTGTGCTGTCCACACCCATACATGGCAGACCATGGGGTCATGGTCCTGGGTGTCCCTATTAAGAGAGATCATCCACCAAACATCAGTCACATTCAGGTAGCAACACTGCATCTGACCATGGGTGTGGATGTACCAGTGCAACTCCTGGCAGAGCCAGTTCTCATGGTCAGGGATGACAACAATGAACTAACTGCCACCTTAACCATGAACAGCTCACACCTGTCTGACATACCAAGATGAAAAGCCAGCACAGAGCTTGGCTGTGTCCATGAGGACACTCACAAACCAATTTCACCTGTAGGACTCCTACAGACACACACACACACACACACACACACACACACACACACACACACACACACACACACACACACAAAACAGTTACTCATTTTTTCTCAGTGGCCATTTGTTGGTGTATCCAACTGTCTGCCTGCTTCTCTTTCTTACTCACACGCACTAACCAACCTTTTGTGTCAACCTAGGCTTTCTGCTCCCCACACAACACCCTGTGCAAGTGAAGATAACTGTGCCATATCCCTGTTTTCTATCTTTTAGATTCAGGGATGCATAAGCGTTGTGTCTGATGCTCAGGGTGCATAGCTAGCTTAGTGCTTAGTATATCTGAATTTGTGGTGTTGAACTGGTAATTATACCTTTCACTTATATTGGCCATGAAAGGTTAGGCAGTTGATAGCATCAAAATTTCCCAACTTTATAGTGAATGATCTTGTGAGAGTTGTGAAGTCAGAAACTGCAGTGTGTATCATTACTTTCTGACTTTTTTTCTTAATGATTTTCCAGTGCAAACATATGGTGCTAAACTGAGGGCATGCAGTGATCATCAGTAGTTTTGAGAGGTATGACTGTGAGAATCTTTGATGCCTCAGGCCTACTACTTAGTAATGGACACATATAAGTCAAATAAGTCTCAACTGTCACATGTTAAGGTACTTTCTGTACAAATCCCCCACCTTGTACTTGCTTACTAAACCAAGTAATGAAATACAAGGATATGCCACACATTCATATTTTTAAACAATACACTCCACATTCGGGACTTATTTATTTTATTTTATTTATTTTTATTTATTTTATTTTACATTTGTTGACCGGGCTAGTCCAACTGGATACATGTCCATTTTCAGTGGAGGCCCGGGGAGAAAAGCTCCAAGGTCATAGTTAGATTTACAAAACAAAAACATTGGTGTTGATACACAAGATAATCTACTGGTTACTACATATACAATTGTAAACCAATAACAAGTGAGTACAATAAATACACTGATGCTTACAGATCAAATAAGAGAAAACAAGAATTATTAAATGATTTCATGAGGTACAGATTTGAACAGCCAGACAAGGAGGGCTAAAATAGAGTGATCTTTGGTTTTTGGGTTAGGCAGAGGCTGTAAGAGCCTAGGTGCGGCTGGGACAATAGCTTATTAGTCTGGACTGGAGCAAGGGCATAACCATTTGGATTTCAGGTATGCTCTAAGGTGTGATTTAAATTGGTGCTGAGATGGCATAAGTCTTAGGTTGTTTGGTAGGGCGTTCCAGGATTTGCCAATGGAATTGGCATATAGTGCATCTCCACCAGCATTGTTGGATTTAATGGTCCTTACTTGTAGACTTTTGGAAGACCTGAGGGAGTTGAGGTTGGAGTACGGGGTAAGTATTTTGTACAGTGAGGGAGTTTTACTTGGGTAGTTAATAATTTTAAATGCCTCAGTTAGTTGGTAGAATTTGAGTAGATTGGGGAGTTCCAGCCATTCGAGAGACCTTAAATTTAGGCAGTGATGAGTGCGATAGGGCGTTCCTGTTATGAATCTGGCTATGTGATTATAGGTAGTTGTTAGTTTATTAAGTTCTTTCTTGTTTAGGAAGGAGAATATCGGGGAGGCATAAAGGAGAGTGGAGAGGAGGTGGGTTCGGGCAATAGTCAGTTTGGTGTACGGAGTTAGGAAGGCCTTTATTCTGTACATCGAACCAAGTTTTCTGTTAACTGATTTAACAGTTAAGTTTATATGCACATCAAATTTAAGTTTATGATCAATGGTCACCCCTAGTAGTTTGGTATTGAGTACGGGGTAGATAATGGTCCCATTGTTGGAGGTCACATGGAAAGTAGAATTGCTGGTGTTGAAGGATTCTATAGTTTGAGCAGTAACTGAGGTGGGGAAAAAGAGAAGTAATTTGGTTTTGGCAGGGTTAAGTAAGAGTTTAAGTTCCGAGAACCATTTTTCTACAGCAGAGAAGCAGTTTTGGGTTGTAGCTTGGAGTTTGGTGAGAGATTCATCAGAGCAGATCAGGGTGGAGTCATCTGCATATTGAATACAGGTGGCTTTGGGAATAATTGAGTGTAGTCCATTTATGAAGATGGAGAAAAGAAGGGGACCAAGGATAGATCCTTGGGGAACACCAATATTAGTAGGGAGTAGGTCTGATAGGCTGTTTTGCCACTGGACTGCCTGTTTTCTACTAGAGAGATAGGCATTAAACCAACTTATGGTTAGTTTACTAAGATGTATTGTTTCCAGTGCCTGAAGCAGAAGTTGGTGGTTGACCATATCGAAGGCTTTCGACAGGTCTAGAAAGAGTGCAGAGGATATTAGTTTATTATTGCGATTTTGGTTGACTGAGTCTACAAAGGAGAGAAGAGCTGTGGTTGTGCTGTGATGGGGGCGGAAGCCATGTTGGGTATTTGATAGGAGGTTGTGATTTATTAGGTAGGAAATGAGTTGCTTATGGACACAGCGTTCCATAATTTTGGCTAAGGGAGACAGTATGGCTATGGGCCTATAGTTGGAGTTCTAGTTCAGGGCTGACTCTCTCTGATGCAAGCAGTGTACAGCCAATACATGGGGAGGTAAAGGTTGCGTGAGTTGCCTGGCATCAATGTTACTATATGTATGTGGGTAGAAGGAAGGTTTTAGGCCCCTAGGTGGTTTGTGAATATGATATGCACTCTTTTAGCCAATGCAAGGGAACACTGAGCACACCAATATCTGCCTACACCCACTGCAGTTGGTGGTTCCCCCTCCGACTCCTTATCTGCCTGTGGCTTTGTTAACCATGGTGGGATTTGTGCCCCTTCCCCTTGCTGATCCTGCTGAAGCTGTTTCCCCACGATTATGTTGTGTAGCATGGCACATGCTGTGAATATTTCTGTGCATGTTCATGGATTGCACTGCAGGGGTCTCCCGGATGCATCTGGGCACCAGAACCATGACTTCAGCAGCCCAAGAACATGCTCTATGATATTTCTGTTCTGACTGTGTGCCTCATTATGGCTTTCTTCTGTGGGTGTCTGGGCATTTCTGATGGGTGCCATCAGACACAGTTCCAGTGCATAGCCTGCATCACCCCAGTAAATGACCTTGTGGGATATTCCCCTAGCAAACATCTGTTACAGTTGGGAGGTGTGCCAGATATGTGAGTCATGGAAACTGACAGGGTTGCAGCACACGCATTCAAGATTATTCCCTTGGTATTGCACACAACTTGGCAGTTGATAGAGTGGTAGCCCTTTCTGTTTATGTAGACCCGACCTTGTTCCCCGGGTGGTGCCTTCATTTCTATATGTGTGCAATCTATGGTACCCAGTGCTTCAGGATAGTGTTTTACATGGTAGAACTCCTGCATATTTCTGGCCCTCTCCTCCAAACTATGATGAAAATATATGTGGTCACTAACATATTGGAGAGTAGCATTCAAGAATTGGTGGAGGACCCTGGATGCTAATCCCTGTGACACTCCCAACATGTCCCCTGTTGGTCTCAGAAAGGTATCTGTAGCTAAGATTCTAAGAGGTACGCATACATTAGTCTCCACTGGGATGGGTTCCCCTCAATTGGGTCTGGTTCTGAGTTGCAGGTTGCAGAGGTTGCAGAGTTCCTGCAGTGTGTCCTGTCCACTCTGTAGTGCTCTGCAATTTCCACATCATGTGAGTTGTAAAGCGTTACACGGGGCCTGAAAACTCTTCTCCTTCTCGGTCTACACCTATTGGCAGCAGCAGCAGCATTGGCTTCAGCCTGTGGCACATACAAATGAATTAAAGTAGCAGCGGCCCCTAACATTCTGTCTGTGTAGACTCATTTCCATGGCTGTTTTCCAGATATTTTGGAATTCACAGAAAGAAACAGCACAGAGTCTGCATTGATGCTTTATAGCTTGTTGAATAGCTCTACTGTGTTGGATTGGCTTTTTAGCACACATTTCAGCTGCTTATGCTGTAATTAGCATGCCACAGTGTTTACCTTGTTTGCGCAGGGGTGCACGCCTCTACACGGCACCTACTGAATCTAAATGTGTGCACAGTGCAAAACAATTGTGTAGGCTTTATTGAATCCCCCCTTTAGTTTAAAAGATGATTAAGAATAACTAATAAATCTATAACCCAATGCTTTATATGATCCAGATGTCAATTAATGCTGTTCCCTTCCATGGCTGTCACAGAATTCCTAACTATGTCATTCAGTGCTTTCACTCCTTTACGTATCCGTTTTGTTTTCTGAGACCAGATTGCATTTTTGCAAGGAAGCATATAAAAAACAGCCAACAGAAAATTATGAAATTCCTAGCAAAGCTATATAAAGTGCAGTACTGTTTCTTTCAATTACCAGATAAAGGGGGTGGGGTGAAAGAAAGACAAAGCATCTGCAAAGGGTAGTAACTGCTCAATTAGGTGAATCCAAACAGTAAAGGTCACATGTTTTATTACTTTGTATGTTACATTTAGATTGTTTATAAATTAGCTGATTAAAAATCCATTTGAGATTAGATTCGCAAACTCTTCCTCAGTAAATAAAAATGAGTTTAACTCAACTTGCTCTTCAAAGAGCCACAGAGAATATCAAAATGGGTAGAAAGTTAAAGAGATGCCTAGTACAAAGCAGGAAAAGGGAGTTTGTTATCACTGTGGAAGATGATATGTTTCATGCATGCACCTTTGGGGGATCTTATGAAGGAAACAAAAATGCTGTCCAAGTCCTTGGTTTATTTCCAGTCAACTATTGTGGTCTCTGCTGACTTCCTGCCAGTGACTGGATATAATATGAAAAAATAATAAAACTGCCAACAGAGGAACACAGCAAAATAACAGTTTTATGTAGGTCCGCTTATGTACATTATGACGCAGAGTGCATTGTAAAGGAAGGAAACATAACCTAGCAGTTTCAAGGCCATCTCGCTATTTAAACAAAATGCATCTATTTTCCTGAAAAAAATCCCAGCTAACTTTCATTCTGATTTTGTGTCCTTTCAGTACATTTATTATAAAACAGAAATTCTGCTACATAAATTCATCTCTTGATGAATGAAATATAGTAGATGTCAATTCCAAGACCCAACAGAACTGTCCACTGGGTTTGCCATTACTAGAGGTCAGAATTCTTGTCCCATGATATCAGAGTTATACTCCTCAATGTGAAAACAACCTTCTGATGGACTGTAGATCAAAATGCAGGTAGTGTGTATCTCAAGCATTATAGTGTCTTGTGCTATGTGGCATTAAAATCAGAGTTCCTTGTTGGTGTGTCACTGAATGGTGTACAGAGGTGTGCTGCTTAATTCTGAAGTTCCCAGGACACCAGAAGGACTTTTGTAAAATATATGACATTAATGAAAATGTTCTAGCCATACTGATATGTGATGAATGTTTTTATGGGAAGACATGTTGAGGGCATGGCATTGTGTGGGTGTGCCTTGGATGGAAAAGGCTAGTAAAACCTGAGCAATGCTTCCCTTGCAAGACCTAATCCATACATAGATATGTCTAGACTAACCAGAGGCATAATTTCTTAACTACAAACATCTCTCTGTCCTATTAATTTATATACTTTAAGCTTACTGAGTCTATAAGACACCCTTCAGGTGGCATTTGCATAATCTGTGGGAACCTTTAGTTGCTCACTAACTAAGCATGCCCTTTAGACTGAGAGAATGGACTTGGAGAAGCAGCTCACAGCATTAGGGGCTTGTCATCACAATGGTGTCATCCCTCTGCATAGGCTGCACTTTATATTAAAGAGTTCAGCAAATACATGGTAAAATGAATGCTAAATTCCAAGGACATCATCATACTGCTGTGACTAACATAGGCCAAAAATGAATTTTATATATTTTTTAATGTTTTATGCTTTAATAATGCTTTAATACTTAAAATCAAGATAAATGATTAGCTAAATGAGAAAACCTAAACAGAGGCAATCATGCACTCTTCATTTATTATGTATTATTATTATTTGTGTTGCTACTATTGTTTTAAGTGGATAAGTCCACTATGCACATGTGGTTCTTTTCAGCAGGAGCCTGGCAACATTCTCTATTTACATTAGTCACTCAGAATTGCACAATATGTAAAGGGAAATTGAGGGATTCAAACTGGGGCAACAGAGTGAAACTTATTAGAAGACTATGGCCTTAACCTTCTGTACTAAACTACCTGACCTCTGTGCCAAACTGCCAAACATGATTCTGTATTCAGTGTGTAAACAAATGCTGT
Source organism: Protopterus annectens (assembly GCF_019279795.1). Lineage (NCBI taxonomy): Eukaryota > Metazoa > Chordata > Ceratodontiformes > Protopteridae > Protopterus > Protopterus annectens. The sequence continues at coordinate 691,761,229 of NC_056734.1, read as the reverse complement.
CTGTACAAGTACAATCATGTTATCCATACAGAATTACAATCAGTAAACAAGCAATAATGGTTGAGAAGGTGGACAATATTGGGTAAATACTGACCTTCCAGGGGTGCTATGCAGCCTAATTCCTTAAGAGGAGGGTACTACACCCCTGAAAAGGTGTTATTTCCCCATTAACACCTACCCTGAAAGACAACATTGCCCTTAGATAATGTGCTATCTGTTAAATGGTTTCATAGTTACTATGTTATTAGTGTATACATTTATTTTGCATATTTTTGATGGAAAATAGTTTCTCTGCCTAATGTTTCAAAGTTGCTGTAGTTTATGTAATTCTTGTTGGAGGAGCTATTTTTCATCCACAGTAAGTTGCATAAGTATTTAATATCAAAACCCACACACTCAGACACGCACACACAGATAAACATGCTGATGCAGAGACATATAGAAAGAGTCATATACATATACACAGAAGCACACACACAAGTATGTGTGTTATATATACATACATATATATATATATATATATATATATATATATATATATACATATATGGGACTAGGACACATGCTTGACTAGCATATGTCCAAATCACAAAACATCGAACACACATACATGAAAGAACTTAACATCGAAAAGCGTTTCTGTGTATGTGTAGTTCAAAAAAAAATCTACGTTTTTGCAGGGGGACTTTGCCCCCCTGCACCCCATACTTTATTATTCTCACTCTGAGATCGCACTACAATGGGGAAAAGGGAATTTTCCCTTACCCGCACTGTAGTCCGATCTACGAAATAGGCACACATACACGGAAGCGCTTGTCGATGTTAAGCACTTTCGTGTATGTGTGTTTGATGTTTTGTGATTCGGACATATGCTAGTCGAGCATGTGTCCGGATCCCATACATATATATAGATAGATATATATATATTTATACACATATGTGTGTATGTATATGTGTGTTCTATATATATATATATATATATATATATATATATCAATCAGACATACACACACACACACTCACACACACACACACACACACACACACAAGTACACAGCAATTACAGACACTTTCTTAAATGAACACACCTCATCTGCCATTGTGATTAAATGAAGAAAAAATAAGTCATACACTACAAAGCATTACAATCCTCCTTTTCATCTTTTCCTGAGTGTGCAGAACATTCCTGATTTGCCTCCTTTAGTGTCTGCTTAATCATTGAGGATTACAGTTCGTCAATAAAGATAGTATAGTTTCATAATGTATGTTGCTGAAAAGCCTCTTCAGATCTGAATCTTAAGGAAAAATGTTGAGAGATATGAACTATCCCTATCTTCCTCTCTTTCTCCCTCCGTGTTTTACAAACACACACACACACACACACACACACACACACACACACACACACACACACACACACGTGTGTGTGTGTGTGTGTGTGTGTGTGTGTGTGTGTGTGTGTGTGTGTGTGTGTGTGTATTGTTTATTTTTCAGTTAGCTGAGCAGGGCTTTTTTAAACCGCACTTAGGCCAGACGTAAGTAAAATGACAAGTCCTTGTTATTGCTTTTGCAGTTGCTTTTTTTAGCTAATTGTTTTATTAACATTTTTTATTGTTTTACAGTCCAAAACCAAAGCTATAGCTGTAACTAAAGTCTGGTTTAATATAAAGATGAAGGTACTCGATACATTTTATACTCCACGTTTGCACATTATCTGTGTTGTGTTTTTTGGTTTTAAAAGCAAAGCTTCATTTACAAGCAAGCATAAAATATGGTGTCTCTTTGCAGCTTCATATAGTGTCATAAAATGGAATTCTTGTTTTTACTGGGTTTACCTGTTCCTTAACACCCTGTTACTGAACATTCATTCTCCAGTCACTGGGCCAATGTATGTTTTGTCCATTGTCTAAACTGTAGTAAAGCACATTTATAGCAAAAGTCAATAAACAACATTACAAATGCCAAGCCTGATTATACGTGAGTAAAATATAAGCATACGTTTAACAAAGCGTATATGTAGTAAGGAAATGTTGTAAGACTGGATCACTACATTAAGAACTGAAAAGACCAAAATCTGTATGGAGATAAAGAAAACTGGGAATAATCAGTGTCTAAGATGAGAATGAGAAAAATGTATTCAAAGGGGAAAAGAAGAAAATGAGAGACTGACGTGAAAAAGAAGAAAGGAAAAAAGTACACCAGGGCTTACCATTCATAGGAAGAAGGCTCTGCCAGGGTACAAAGTAAACCTAAGCAGAAAATGTGCACACAAGTACTAACACTGTGAGGTACAGATGTCTTTGTGCATGACAACAGACTAGAAAGCAAAGTCCTGTGCATGCAGAAATAGGACACCAGAGCTTAGTGATGAGGGAGGGTGAACAACATTATAAACCTCGAAAGTGATGTGGGTTTTTGCTATGGGTAACAGTAGACTCTTGAAAATACTAAGTTATGCAGATGGCTAACTAGGTGGGAGAATACAGACCAGCTGAAAGTGGAGCTGGATATGCTTTGAGGAGTATTAGATATAACTGCTACTGAAATATTTTTGTCACAGTTAAGAGTGCTGGCAGGAAAACAGTGAACAATGGGTTTAGTCAGGCAGCCATAGCTAATACTCAAAAATATAAACTTTCTTAAATAATCCGTGATGGGTTGCTTAACAGTTGTTCAGCAAACAGAAAAATCCCTAAATACTCTGGCTAGGCATTTTGATAAACACCAGTCTTTACATGTGGACTCAGATGGCTAAGTCTACTGCAGGATGGGGAATGTGCCCCTGTGGCTCTCCATTTTATATGAACTCTTGCTCTATGTCTTTACCATTTCCAAAGTAAAAGTGCCTTTGTACATTTATGCTAGGAAGATGCATATCAGATCTGGTCATGGTACTTTTCTTTGGCCAGGGATAAAACTGTGCTAAATGTTTTAATAAGTTTTACAATGATTTTGACAAATATGTTAGCTTCTGTCGATTGTTTTGTCAAGAAATTCAGTATTTTGTCCTTCTTCTATGTCCCATTTGGTGTAATGCAATACTGTCTCGGAGAAATGTAGTATCAAACCATACCGCTCAATGTCTTAGAGCAAGAAATCTGGACAAAGCCATAAATAAAGTGGGACAAACGCCCAAAACAGGGACACTTTTTAAATATTACTTTTAAAAACTTACAAAGTTGATAGAATAACAAGTTTGGCATTAGCATGAATTTTCTGAAGGGTTTGAAATCTGAAACTCAAATATCTGTCATTAATTTCTAACTTCAAGTCTTTAATGATTTGCCACTAATTTGCCAGAAAACCACACTTTTATGAAAAATGGAACAAAAATATGAGGCAAAAATCTTGACTTTCTGCTATAATTTGTACAGTTGAGAGGTATGTGTCAAAAGTGTGTGATTTACAGCTAGAGTGGGCATTTGTCGACCTTATAGTCCATAACAAAGATGACCAAGGGGAAAACAACAGGTAAAACAACATGCATCTAATGAAACAGCCCCTGAGGGCATGCAACTGACCAAAGGGTTCTGTAGATAATCATAAAATTTATGTAAACACAAAACTAAAACATTTTTTAAATAATGTTTAACTTTCTCATTTTAAGGCCAATGATTATTTGTATGTATTTACAAATAGCAACAATAAATGAAAAATTAATAAATATGTGCAAATGTAAGGAGCAGCAAAAGCCTTTAAGTGCATTAATATTCTTACGCAGTCTCTGTATGGTAGTTGTTTTAAAAGCGTTCTAGAATTATTTATAGAACAGAAACTGCAGAAAATCTCAGAGAAAGAATATTTTGTGGCAATTTAATGAAATGAAGAAACTACAGTATGAAAGCATATTCTTTACTGGAAGGCTAGGATGCACCATAAAATGTGTGGTTTGTTCTTATGTCAATTATATTTCATTAAAGTAACCAGTATGAAGCCTGCTTTCTAAATTGTCATGATAGCAAAGGTCCCAATACAAATGCTGTGGAAATGATGTGTTTAAACTGAATGTAGTTTTTTTCTGCAACTGCGATTAAAAGTGTAGATGTCTGTTTTTTATTTTGTTTTGTTTTTTGACATACTGTTTTCACTTTTGCACATTTTACAGAAATGATTTGCATTCACTACTCTAAGTCTTGACATTCACTGCGGTGGTGGTGCTGCGGTAGCGTTGTCGCCTCACAGTAAGACGTTGTCCTGTTCGATTCTCAGCTAAAGCGTCTTCTGTGTGGAGACATGCGTGAATGGGCATACCTTCGTTGAAGGTTGTGCATCAGGGCTGGCAACTCGGTACGTAAAAATCTACTACCAATCATTAGGGGACCGGAGTTCTGCTGTGGCGACCTCTAACTGGGAAAAGCTGAAAGATACAACAATTCTAAGTCTTGACATTCGGTACCTCTGATTATGTCTTCCACTTTGACTGCTTGTATTTCAGAATGCACTCATGTTTGTATGTGAGAATTCACTAATTTGGATGGAAATACCCTGAAACAAGCACAAGGAAATTAAATTATCTGTGCTGCTGGAACTCCCGTATTAATAAACTGTACAACAAGAAAAGGAAAATATGAAAAGTTGCAAGAAATCCCCATCACCCTACCTCAATAGTACATTGAAACATACCAACAATGAACTTAAAAACAGTATTATCAAATGTAAATCCGAGTATGAATTTAAGCTTGCTACAGATTACAAAGGAAACTACAAATCTTTTTTCACCTATGACAAAAAATTAAGGAATGATGTAAAAAATGCACTAAGTTCATCTATAATAATAATATCCCTCATTCTGTTTCCAAGAATATAGCTAATATATTAGCAGACAGATTTAATGCTAACTTTACCCTCTAACTAGTATGAGCCTCCCCATCCCTGAGACTTTTGTTTCCCCTGAAATCATCTGTGAATTAGTCTTAGAATCCCTTTCAAAGGCTATAAATAATGCTTCCATGGGACATGACAACATATCAGGCTGCATTCTCATCAGTGCCAAGTATGCACTGTATGGGTGTCAATTTAAACTGTTCATCCCAAGCCTATCTACAATATTTTTTCCTGATGCATGGAGATCAGCCATAATGACTACACTGCAAAAGGGGGGACCCTCTACAAGCCTGGTTAATTATAGACCCTTCAGCCTCATCAGTCCTCTATTCAAAGACATAGAATGTATCATAGCAAAACTCATTTATGCAGACATAGGAAACTTAACTGATCCAGACCCTATCAGTTTGGTTTGATGAAGAGCAGATCCATCTCCTGAACCTGTTGAGCTTTTTGAAAAGGTTACAGGAGCAGTGAACAGTGATCATGATGTGCACACTGTTTACCGTGACCAAGCTTTGACAAAAGGAGGTACTGACAGCACAGCTACCTGGAATTTTGTAAATAATTATAGGTCATTTGTGAATATCAAACTAATTTATATAAGATGCTTGTGTTACAATGTATTAGAACTGTATGTCATGTGTATATCAAACTGCTCTGTACAGATATTTGTGTTGAAAAGGTATTTGTAAAGTGCTTGTGGTTAAAATGTATCCACAGTGTGCCCTACTGGAAGTGAACAGAAATGTACATGCACTATTGTAACTGTTTAAATGTATATGTTAACAGAGGAAAACTGAGAGTTAACCTCAGTCCAGCAAACTTTAGAGAAATATTTGAAATTAAATCACTGTATAAGCTACACCATAAAGAGGCTATCTCTCAAGTTTTCAATGCAGCTAGAGACACAAAGTCTGTACTAGGAAGCTTTCTGTATTGTCTTTGGAGTGAATCAATTGCTACTTTGGAAGCATAAAAGAATGCTATTGTTTATGACATCCAGCATCTGCCAAAGATCCTAACAAAAGCCCTTGTCTGTATATTTTTACAGGTAGATGCAAAATGCTGCCAGCTGCCAGCAAAGTAGGGGGGGGTTGCATGGGAACTAGAAATCAGATGACCAGAAATTATCTCAACTCTATAGCTGTGCCGGTGAGGAGTCTTATTGGGGAGCTGGAGGAAGAAGGAGAAACCAGCCCCGGACTGACTGTGGTCTCTGTGTGCTCTTAAGGGAAATTGCACTTTATGCAGAGAGCTGCATCTGGAAATATTATGTGTGTACCTGTTATCCTTCCAATGAACATCTCCCACTGTTGCCAGTGGTGAGGATTGAGGCTCCTTGATTACTAGTTAACAGTGGTGGGTAGTCACACTGGCTATGGCTTTTAACACTATCTTCCATGTTAGTACTATTGAAAAATTAGAAAAGCTTTATGCAAACTCCTATATTGTTCACTGGATTGCAAACTGGCTGTCCAACAAATCCCAAGATATGAAAGTTGCTGGTTCCATAAAATTGTAACTAGAGGGGTGTCACAGAGATAATTTCTGAGGCCTGCTCTGTTTGTCATTTATTTTGAAGACATCCAAGCCAATATTCTGGAAGTGTGGTTGACCAAGTGACTGCAACTGTGTGCTATTATCCACATATCCACTGAAACAAAACAACTCCGGTAAGGGTTTAAATATGTACATACATGGTGTATCAAAAACAATCTCAAACTAACTGAAAAAAGTACAGCATAGTAGCATTTGGCAAAAAGGTTGCTCCTACCCTGTATGTTATAAATGGTGCCCCTCTTCAGACAAATATTATCATAAGAGTCCTAGGTACTTATGTGGGCAACTCTTTCTCTCATTCGATCATCATCATCTTTCCACCACAGTCAGGAAAGCCTTCTCGCTGTCCCAGTTAATTTCCAATGAAATATCTTCAAGATCCAAAGAAGTTATCCTACCAGTGTGATCTTCCCTTATCAGATCCATCTATGAATACAATGTCCTCTCTGGTATGTACAAATTCAAGCATATTGCTCAAATGGAAAGAACCCCAACGATTTCTAACCAAGAAAATTAAAGGTCTTAAATGTTTTAACTATTCTCAGTAGCCTGCATGTTGTTGCAAGGTAATCTGTGTCTTGCTTTTCAAACCATGAAATACCCAGTCCTATTTAACCTCCTGTTTCTTTGCAAAAACAGTGGCTCTACAAACACTTGCACTAAGGACCTAAATCTACACCAGCGGAAAAACAAGACTTGCTAGAGGGATAGGTTCCTAACTCAACAAATCCATCACCTATGGAATACTTTATCACTACAGGTCAAAGTGCTACCTTTGACACTAGCCTTGATGAATAGATTTGTAGACATAAATGTATCCTTGGGTTATCACTCTACTATCATTTGTTCAGCATCCACCTCCTCTGATCTAACCACTCTAACTCAAACTACATTCAACACTGTAGAAACATGGTTTACTAGACGGTATCTACTTCTCAATGCCAAAAAAACCAAACTTCTCCTCTTCACCCCCACCACTCGTACCTCTCCACTTAACTTCTCTATCTACTCAAACAACAACACTATCATCTCTCCTGACTCCACAACAAAACTACTAGGAATTACCATTGATAACAATCTCTCTTTTGACCAACACATCAACAACACCATCAAAACTGTTAACAGAAAAATTGGATCATTATACCATATAAAACCATTTCTTACCCCATCTACTAGAGCTACTATTGCTCACTCCCATCTTATATCTACTCTCTTCTATGCCTCTCCCATCTTCACCAACCTTAAAATAACTAACCTAAACAAACTAGCAACTTGCTATAATAACATTGCCCGCTTCGCCACTGGTAACCGCTTTAGAACACATCACTGCCTCAATTTGAAACAGTTAGGCTGGCTGGAACTACAAAACTATTTTAATATTTCACAACTTACAATTGCCCACAAATTACTGTACCAACCTAGTAACACCCCTATACTTTCACAACTTCTACTCCATTATAACAATCTCACCTCTCTTCGTTCCTCCTGCAAACTTATGACCAAACCCATAAAGGCCCACAACTTAGCTGGTGACTCTCTTTTCACCAATACTGTAGGCAGAGTATGGAATTTGCTGCCTAAAGAGTTAACACTAATCTCAACCCTACCTCTCTTCAAACAACAAATCAAACTACATTTCCAAAACCACTGGCTCTGTTCTTGTAGTACTCCAGGCTAACTTACCTCTCCCTACTCTCTCCTAACCTTTAACCCTTCATTTTGCCTGTAAACTAACTTCTACCCTGCTTCTTTTCCCTGCTGTCCTCTTATACTCTGACCTACTTCTACTATCTCTCCCACCTCGTCTTGACTGTCTTTTTTCTTCTCCTCTCTTACTTACTGACTCTTGCCTTGTACCATTATTTTCTTTCCTTCATACTCATTCTACTTCTCTTCCCTTCCGAGCTTTTACTGTAATCTACATGGCTGATGCCTTACTGCATAACCGTATGTATTAGGTAAACTTGCTTTGTAATCGACAGAACATTGTGTATGAGTTTAAACTTTTGAGTTCCTTTAATGTATACTGATTTTATTAACTAGTTGATTTAAATGTATATTTTTATGTGTAAGTCTTTATTAACAATTTGTCTATCTGTCTTGGTTATGTTATGTGTGGAGCTTTTCTCCCCGGGCCTCTACTGAAAATGGACATATATCCAACTAGACTAGCCCGGTCAACAAATGTAAAATAAAATAAATAAAAAATAAAAATCACGTACCACCCTGCTCATTTTGGGAGGAGAGCACCATTAAGTGCTTGAAAAGGGTGATAAGTTGTTTGCCTAGTATGTTCCTGTGTTCAATAGTCACACTTTACTAATGAACAAGTCCTGCATTTAATGTACCTCCGTATGTCTTCAATTTTATTGTCTAGATTTCAAAATGCACTTCCAAAACGCATTCTTTCATAATTAGTACAACCACACTATTAGAGTGTCATTGGAAAGTAGAATGCATTGCCCTGCAGGATTATTGAAATGGGCTAGCATTCTCCTTACCAGAAGATATATGGAATAATCCAAAGATGTATACTGAATCCTTTCATCTATGCATAATGCTAGAGTATGAACACCTATCCAGTGCACATAATTATCCAATTAAAACATGGCCATATTTCTGAGCTCCCACCCAAAAAAAGATCATATACATCTCTCTTTACCCGTATAAATTCATATGTAGCTGTGATTATCCTATTTGAATAGTAATGTTGTCAGAATGAATGCCAGGATTAAGATTCGTATTATAATTACCTGCAGCCATATGGCTGGTAACCAGTGTAGGATTCCTTGGTTTTAATGCTAAAGAAAGAGATTGCACTGTGTGGGGGATTTCGGTCTTCCTCATGAGACTTAGGTCTCACAGTTAGTACTTTTAAGTGGCAGGAGGAGTGGGACTTACCCACCCACCCCCCTTTTTGTTGCTGCTCTTTTTATTTTGTATTTCATGTAATGTTGAGTGTTTCTGATAATTTGGGATAATTGTTTTGTGATTCAATCACAAAACAACCAAAGTTTTATTGGGAAACCCGCCACATTTCTTATATAGTTATCATGGTTAAATTTCAATAGTGATAGCTGACTTTGTTTTCCTCATCTATTGCAACAGGTTTGTCCCATCATTTATTAAATTTTTTCTTTGAAAATAATACTTCCATATCCATCCTTTAACAAATCCATGCCAGTTTTACTCTAACACTTCACACCATAAATTTAGCACAGGTACTTTAGGCAGTTAAGCCCAAGTAATGCAATCCATCATAAGCATATTATATCAATATTATTCTGCACACACATATGGTAGCGAATGCAGCTAAAATGTATTCCTCTTCTAAAGTCACTAAGCTTTGTTTGTGTTTTATTTATTTCAAATGTGCTTTCTTTGAGTGTTGTTTGACTTTGTTATTGTTTTGTGCGTCAAAATTGTCAGTTTCATTAGGAAGCCCAGCTGTCATAAGTTAGATTCAATTGTTTAGATTTGTGGAAAGCCTTTGCTTTCCTCATCTGCAGCAAAACATTTCTTCAAGCATTCAGTACTTTTGTGAAAGCAATGCTTCAGTTTTTATCTTTTAGCAAATCTATATCAGTTTTACACTATAAATTCCAGCACAACTTCTAAACAGTCAAGCCCAAATAACAAAACCAATCATAAACATTCTTACACCAGCTTTACTTGTCACCGCATGACAGAGATTGAAATGAACATATATCCTTCCTGTTAATAAGAGGAACTATATAACAATCATCAAGCTAACTACAGACCTGTACAGTTACTGTAGTAACTACAGAGGGATTAAATTGATCAGTCAGAGCATGGAGTTATGGGAAAGAGTAGTGGAAGCTAGGTTAAGAAGGGAGGTGATGATTAATGATGAGCAGAGTTTCATGCCAGGAAAGAGCACTACAGATGCAATGTTTGCTCAGAAAGTGTTGATGGAGAAATACAGAGAAGGTCAGAAGGAGTTGCATTGTGTCTTTGTAGACTTAGAGAAAGCATATGACAGGGTGCCTAGAAAGGAGTTGTGGTATTGTATGAGGACGTTGGGAGTGTCAGAGAAGTATGTAAGAGTGGTACAGGATATGTACAAGGGTATTGTGACAGCGGTGAGGTCTGCAGTGGGAGTGACGGATGCGTTTAAGGTGGAGGTGGGATTACATCAAGGATCAGCTCTGAGTCCTTTCTTATTTGCAATGGTGATGGACAGGTTGACAGACAAGATCAGACAGGAGTCCCCATGGACTATGATGTTTGCAGATGACATTGTGATCTGTAGTGGGAATGGGGAGCAGTTGGAGGAGACCATGGAGAGGTGGAGATATGCTCTAGAGAGAAGCGGAATGAAGGTCAGCAGGACTAAGACAGAATATATGTGTGTAAATGAGAGGGAGGATAGAGGAATGGTGAGGATGCAGGGAGTAGAGGTGGTGAAGGTGGATGAGTTTAAATACTTAGGATCAACAGTTCAGAGTAATGGTGTGTGTGGAAGAGAGGTGAAGAAGAGAGTACAGGCAGGATGGAGTGGGTGGAGAAGAGTGTCAGGAGTGATTTGTGACAGATGAGTACCAGTAAGAGTGAAAGGGAAAGTCTACAAGAGGGTAGTGAGGCCAGCTATGTTATATGGGTTGGAGACAGTGGCATTGACAAAAAGGCAGGAGTCAGAGCTAGACATGGCAGAGTTAAAGATGTTAAGATTTGCACTGGGTGTGACGAGGGTGGACAGGATTAGGAATAAGTATATTAGAGGGTCAACCCAGGTTGGAAGGTTTGGAGACAAAACCAGAGAGGCAAGATTATGTTGGTTTGGATATGTGTTGAGAAGGGATGCAGAGTATATTGGAAAAAAGATGCTAAGGATGAAGCTGCCAGGTAACAGGAAAAGAGGAAGGCCTAAGATAAGGTTTATGGATGTGGTGAGAGAGGACATGCAGGTGGTTGGTGTGACATAGCAAGATGCAGAGGACAGGAAGAAATGGAAACAGATGATCCGCTGTGGTGACCCCTAATGGGAGCAGCCAAAAGAAAAAGAAAACAATATAACAATCATCAAGCTACTATAAAATCGAGTCAATCACAATAAAAAGGCACAGAACTATACAGATATGTTTTGTCCTATTACGCCTGTAAGCAGCAGAGAAATAACTAAACCCTGAGCCAGATACTATAGGTCACTGGTGTATTAGCAGCTCAAAAACCCTCCCATTCCCTACAAGCCAACAGCTGCATTAATGCATTTTGCCACTAAAAGGGCTAATCACTGCACACACAAATATAGCAGTCTTGAATAACAAATGATGACAATTAGTATCATAGCTGTAAACCAGGGATAAAAAAGTATTGTCTGATGACAGCGTACAATACAAAGAAACAAATCTAGGAAAAGAATATAAGGAGTGGCTGTATCTCTTGTTATAAAGGAAGACAAAGTCAAGCCTACCCTCATAGCCATTATTAATATCTGCTCTGATTTGAGTCCAAGCTGAACGCTAATACAGGTGATGCTGCGGCTAATACAAAGCTTTTCAAAGCATCAGTCTATATCCCACCACTATCGAACATCCATATAATGAATGAAGCCATAAACAATACACGATCATATACCAAAAGTCATAAAATAATTCTGGGAGACTTAAACATTGGTTGGAAAAGGCATTTAAGACAGCAACTAAGTAGAGAAATATTATTAAACAACCTTATCCAAATGATTCAAGAATATACTAGATCCAATTCCATGACAGGTAAATGCACTTTCCTAGACAGAGTATTAATAAACATCCAAAACAAATTATCTTGAACTGCAGGTATTCCCATCCACATTAAGTGACCATTGTTCAATCATCTGTACATGGAAATTTAAAACTAAAACAACACCCAGTCTCCTACTGACATGAGCCATACCTGAAGCAAGTGAAATCTTATGGGTGAATGAGTTATGTTGTATAAACTGGGAACAGGTTTATAAATGTCAGGATACCACAACTGTACCATCTCTCTCTCTTCTACAACATACTAAACCCTATTCAAAACTGCCTTGTCACACCACAAAAACTTAAAATTTCAGGCAAATATTTTCATGTTTAGATGCCGATATAAAAAGACAGATTTAAAACAGGGATAAAGTTTATCTAGAATGGAAGAAGGACAGACAAAATCAAAGGAAACTAGAAAACTTACGTGGTGCCAGGGGTGATGCAAAGCTAGAGTAAACCGATGTTATCTGTTTCTGTCCTATCTCATACTGATACCATAGCTAATTTCCAAAATGTGTATAACATTGTAACCTTCGCTCTATAAATGTAAAAAAAGGATGGAAAGAACAGAAAAGAAAACAAAACTGAAATGCAAAGTTTAACTTTTTGATTCAGAAACTTAGCAAGTCATAAAATGCAAGTAAATTGTACTTCAAAAGGAGCAGATCTCCAGAACCATAAAATGATGCAGATGTTAATATGCAAAGTTATAAGATGTAGATAAGATCTTGATCATTGTTGGTCTGTTGTTTTTCTGGTTGTGGAAAAGGGTGGGTGTAATTAAGTCCTTGTTCCTGTAAAACATTTCCTTTACATGTAGAAAACTGGTTTAGTTAATTTTGCTGTGGGAAATGAAGCAACTAATAAGTTGACGACATGATTTTCTGTGGACAAGAAATGTTGTGATCTGATTATCTATGACAGATATGTGGAACTGAAATGCATACATATTTGATATTGATCTTAGTTCATAGTCATGTCTTGTATTATCATAACGTGGGAACTTTGGTACAGTAATGTATATGCTGTTAAAATATGTCTATGTTATTTTTATTAAGTTGTCTAACTTAAGGTGGTTAGGTCTGATAACTCCTTAGTAAAACACAGCTAGGATATTTTGTTATCTGTCAGAGTCTATTTTGCACATTCTGTCTGTATACTAACTGTTACTTTGATATTTAGCACTATTAGCTTTATTGTGTAAGTAAAATTTATTTACTCACTTCATGATCGTATGGTTGGTATGTATTATTTATTTGTGCTTTGTTATTTATTATCTGGAAAGGTGGTATTGAACACTGTTGGATGATAAAGCTTAACATATCCACATTCTGGTCTAGCTTGTCGCCTCACAGTAAGACGCTGTGCCATTCGATTCTCAACTAAAGCATCTTCTGTGTGGAGACATGCGTGAATGGGCGTACCTTCATTGAAGGTTGTGCGTCAGAGCTGGCAACTTGGTACGTAAAAATTTACTGCCAATCATTAGCGGACCGGAGTTCGGCTGTGGCGACCCCTAACCGGGAAAAGCCAAAAGACACAACAACAACATATAATTATATTCAGATAAATCAAGAGTGGTCTAGGTGCTAGTGTGTCTGGGTCTCTAGCCTTATCCAGAATGGTGATTGCACTGCCATGCCAAGAAGAAAGTTATGGGCAATTATTGAATTCTCTTAGCCATCCTTGGGAATTGTGTGTGTGTGTGTGTGTGTGTGTGTGTGTGTGTGTGTGTGTGTGTGTGTGTGTGTGTGTGTGTGAATAATAACTTGTTTGAAAATAAAAGCAGTTGCCATCAATAATGGTTGCTAAAATATACTGTGTTTCACTGTGTGAGTGATGAGAAAGGGACCTGTGGCCAAAGGCTCCATTCTGCATCTGGCCTGTGTGCACTCCAGCCAGGGAGTGGATGTTGGAAGCGCATACCCAAGATATCAATATGTATTCCATTTATGCTAATTGGATAGGGTGCTTTGTGAGAATTGCTATAGAATCTGACTTGTATGCACTTCCTTTTTTTTTTTACTTTAACTTGCTGGGTAGCAGAGGTGTGAATCAAGACACCATTCCTCTGGTACCATCTTGGTCCTTTCTTCACAACTGGTTAACAGTGGTGGGACTTAAACTCTGTCCTTGCCAACCATCTAGGAGTGCTTCCAAAGATTTTGAAAGACACTGAGACTGTACATGATTTTTTCAGGTATTACATATGAGTGCAGATAAGTGAAAGTACCTGTTTATGATCACACAATATGCAAATGAAAGCTAATGGGGTTAAAATGTCCTTTCTTTTCACAGGCTGGGTCATTAACCATCCTGACATTGTGTCATTTTAATTATCCACCAATAACTATGCTACCTTGCTTGCAAAATAGATGCTAAGATTTTATTTATTTATTCAACATTTTTTTTAACCAGGAAAGTCCAACTTGGAATGAGCCAATTTTCAGTGGAGGCCTGGGGAGAAACACTCTTATAAATGGATTAACAAGGTTTGAGCTGAGATTAGAACCTCCAGAATTGTACTTATTTTTTGTATTACCTTCACAAGAGAACAGCCCATGCACTTTCACCTACTAGCTTTAGACCTATACTAGTTTTAAGCTATACATGATTGAGACATTACCCACTCTACAACCTTCACTTTTTAATATGATAGTGAGCCTACTTTTGATTTCCACATAAATCGTAAACATTTGCACTGCCTCTTTCTTCCAGAATATCAGTAACCCAGCTGCTGAACACTCGTGCTCTTTCAGTAAGATCACTAACTTTAAAGATCATGTTTACCGTGGTTTAACCAAGTTTTATTTTTACATACAAAATGTTCACATGCATCCTTATGCGTGTGAACACTTTTTTATATAAGGAAGTGTTAGTTTCACCATATTGATTCAAACTTTTATGTTCAAAGAAAAGCTTCTGAACATAGAAGTGTAAGTTAATCCTGATGTTTTTATGGCATTAATATTAATATAATGGCAGGAGGCATTTACGTCACTCTGGTGTCCCAATCTAATTACAATGTATTTGCAGAAATAAATATTTATGAAGCAATTACATAATCACTAACTTGAAAAAATGAACAGTTTGGCAAAATACTTACTCATGTGATGTAATGAACCTTTGGTGGTGGCAACTCAGTCTTGTCTTTAAGGAAATGCCACAATGTCTTGATTTTGCAAATGTATCCACAATATTCCCAGCCACACTTTGTCTCCTTTACAGATTAATTCTGAAGGTAAATTGTACAAAGACTACAATATCTTGCATATTTGAAAAGCAAGCATCATTCAAGGAGAACTAGATCACAGAAAGCCCCAAAAGGAGTCCGATAGAAAGGGTAATTATATTCAATTATGCAACATAATCTCGTTAATATTCAAAAATGGGCACACTGATTGCATAAACTAATGTGGATACCTGTTGTAAATCTAGCATTAATCTTGCAAAGGGCTTTGGTAGCCATGTTGAAAATAAATATCACCATGGCTAATGGCTGTTGAACTGACAGCAGTCATGGCTGCTGTTTTGCCCTGTTACAAATTCTTCTCTTTATGTACCATTGCTCTCTACAGCAGCACATAAAGATACTTTTTAACATCAGTTCCATATCCACTAGCTGTGCCAAAAAAAGTGTCTGCTGTCTACCTAAATGACAATATAGCTCCTCTTGTAATCAAACACTTCCACACAAATCACAAAGCAGAATGCGGTCCCGGTCAACAATAAAGGACGTCTTCAAAAATTCAGTCGAATACAGCCAGGAATACACCAAAAAACAGTTTATTGCTTAAAACGATCCATCAAATAGTAAAAACGATACTCTTTTATACAACTAGAACCTTAGATTAAGCGCTTTCGTCTCCAAATGGAGACTTCATCAGAATCCAAGGATTTAACAATACTAGCTCCCATTTATACTAACAAAATCCATTCAGCTGGCATCTAATTGAATAATTAATTAATGGGTTCCATTTTTCTTAAAGTACAACCTTACCATAAATACTAAAAACTTTTAAAAACATTTGAAGACCTGTATGAATGAATAATCTGCAAGTAAAAATAAACAAAGTAGATAGGTATAAAAACACAGTAAATAAGTATATAAATATAGTATAATAAATATAATGATTAAATATGTATGATAAATATAATAAATGTAATATATATATATATATATATATATATATATATATATATATATAATAAAATATATAAATATATATGTATGTATGTAAAAAAACCACTGCAGTAAAATGATAATATAATATATAAGATATAATAAATATATGTATATCAAAAAATTCATAAGGAATGTAAATTATTTATAATGAATGTAAAATTGTGTTAGAGTACATATTATACTGTTTAGAAAAAAATATTTAAACAATATATAAAATATTCAAAATATTTAAAATATTTACAACACATAATGGATGAAAAACCAAGGATTATACGTAAATTTATATATATAGGGAATCAGTTCCAATAAAATCAAAGTAAAAGGATGAAATATTACAAATAATACATATGTTGCTAAATATATCTTGTAAAATGTAAAAATGTAAACAATCCTAGGAATAAATCCATAATAGTTTTATTTAATAATGGTAATAATGATCATAATTTGTGTTTCTTGGGGTCAGCTGCAAGCATTTTCAATGCTGGGGTGATGGAAATGTGGTCATTGAGGCCCTTACCACAACAAGAGTCCAATCTAAGTTGCCACATCATTTCTTTTAACTCCAGTTGGGTCTCCCAATCACCACCCCTCTCAAGGCATTTTACTTCCTCTATTACCCAGAATTTAAAATCTGCATTCTTACAGACCAAAACATGTCTGTACATAGCATTATTTTCATTTTGTTTGTTGATATCCCTCACATGTTCATAAATTCTGGATCGTAGGTGTCGTTCAGTTTTCCCAACATAGTAGCTCCAGCAGACCTTACAGAAAACAAGGTATACCACCCCTTTTGTATAACAACTACTGTAGGTTTTAGCAACCAGGGTTGTTCTAAGACTAGGTATTCTAATCTCCTTTTGTCCTGCTGTAAATGCACACTGCGCACATCTACCACATTTAAATGTCCCACATTTTTTATTTGCCCCATGTGTATTATTCGTCTTCTTCGCTAAGATGTTCTTAATATTCCTATTCCTCCTATAACTATAACATATATCATTTTTAAATAAATCAGTTTTGATGGCCATTTCCCTAAACATTTCCCAGGTCTCATTGATACATTTTCTAAGTTGTCCTATCCCTTGATAATAAGTAAGGGTTAAGTATGGTGTACACTTTACTTGGTTCTTGTTGTGGTTATTGTTACCACCCACCATTTCTTGGACACTACCATCCACATCATCGTTAACTGTGTAGGCATGGCTACTCTTAACTAATAAAGGAGTATATTTTTTGTTACTTCTACCTTTTTGAACCTGGTATTTTACACCATGTATCAAATCTGGCGGATATCCTCTCTCCTGGAACATTTTGCCAACAAAATTCAATCTCTTCCATGAATTCAATATCATCTGAAATCATCCTCGCCATCCTAATCATTTGTCCCTTTATAATGTTCTTTTTAAATACATATGAATGATCACTATCAAAATGTAAGAATTCGAAAAATGCTCCTTCCTATTTTTTAGATTTGTAACACTTGGTTATGTAATCCTTGTCTAACCTCACATCTAAAAATGTATAAAATCTTTTCCAATGTCATGTGTAAATTCTAAAAATGTCATAGTATGGTTGATATAGTCAATGAATTCATCTATCTTATCAAGTGGCCCATTCCATCCAACAAAAATATAATCTAAAAATCTATAGTATTTACCAATGTACCTATAATAATCAGACAAAAATATGAACTTGCTCTCCCAATATAGCATAATAATGTTTGCGTATATAGGGGCACAGGCAGAGCCCATTGCCACTCCTTCTTTTTGGTGAAAATATTCGCCCTGGAAGTACACATAATTGTATTTCAAAACCAACTCCATATTTTCTAGTACCAACCTAAATTCATCACTAGTTACCAAATTCATTTCAGTTAAAATATCTTCAAACCATATCATACCCATTTCTTGTGCTATGAGGGAAAACAAGTCTTTCACATCTATTGTGATAAAAATACTGTCATTGTTGTATGGACACTCACCCATCTTCTTCAAAAAATCCCAGGAATCAACTAAAATATGACAATATTTTTTGTGAAACTGCTTCAATTTAGAATCTACATATATTGCCAAAGGTTGGGTCTTAGATCCCTGGGACGAGACAATAGGTCTCATAGGTGGGTCGTATACAGATTTGTGGACGTTCGGTATTCCGAAAATAGCTGGTATAACTGGTTTTGGGACTCGAAGGAAATTGTAAAGATCCATATCAATCAAACCCTGCAATAGGTTATCCCCCAATACTATGTCAATCTGTCTATAAGATATATTGATTTAATTTCTGGATACTCTACTATATTGTTTCTCATTGTCTAAAATATCCATCATTCTAGTCGTGTAGTCCCATTTGTCCATGAATACCACACCCCCACCCTCGTCCGGTTTCATGACTCTTATTTTATCATCTTTATTCAGCTCTTTCAATAATTTCATTTCAACCTCAGTTAAATTCCTAACTGGTTGTGTATTGTACAGGTTAGTCATATGTATCCTCCTAGTTACACATCTCTCAAAGTTCATGATTTCATTTTGTATTGGGGGATTAAATATGCTTGCTCTCTTTAGTGTACTTTCCTTGCTTACAATATTCCTGTCCTTGAACATATGTGTAAAGTTTAATTTTCTCGTAAACAGTTTAATGTCTAACAAAATATTTTCAATTTTTGGAATGTTAGTGGGTACAAAAGTAAACCCTTTAATAAATAAATTAAAATAATCATCAGTGATCTGTATATCAGTATAATTAAAAATATTGAAATTCCTACGGGTGCAAATAATATTTTCCCTTTTCTCATCTACTTGAACATCTATTTTCATATCACCTATACTGGTGTTAAATGCTAGATTTTCATATGTTATCTGTGTGATCTCACCACATGTTGGATATTGTTGTTCTCCATCACCTGCGCATATGTGGGTTGCTGCATTTGGTTCCGTAGTCTCTCTGATCTCCTGGGTTCTTCCAGGTCTAAAGGGATCACTTCCCTAACAGTGTTACTGCTATCCCCACAACTAGTAAAGTGATGTTCTACTCCATTTTCATCATATCCATTGTGTGCATGATACTGTTGTTCTCTAGCAAAATAGTCCTGCTCCCATCTTCCCCTTCTAGTCTCTCCATAATGATTAAAATGTGTATAATCCCTATCATTGTATCTCTCTTTCCCTCTCCAAATTGTATTTTTAGTTATACTG
Source organism: Protopterus annectens (assembly GCF_019279795.1). NCBI lineage: Eukaryota > Metazoa > Chordata > Ceratodontiformes > Protopteridae > Protopterus > Protopterus annectens. Next base: position 691,741,712 of record NC_056734.1, on the reverse strand, counting down.
CTTCTGTAGTTATGATATTTGTTGTTTTTAGATTCGACATAGTATGCCATACCTTTTTCATACACAGCCAAATCTCTTTCCAACTTTAACATTTTCCTGTTAATGTTGGTGTTAGTAGTATTGTCTACATCACGCAGTACTCTCAAATAAACATTCTTATGTTCATCTACTTGGAATAACAAATCAGTACTAATACATTCATACAATATATCTATTTCTTTTTTAAGTGTTTCCATATTTTTAGTATTTAATTTTATCATTACTTTAAGAAAAATGGAACCCATTAATTAATTATTCAATTAGATGCCAGCTGAATGGATTTGGCTAGTATAAAAGGGAGCTAGTATTGTTAAATCCTTGGATTCTGATGAAGTCTCCATTTGGAGACGAAAGCGCTTAATCTAAGGTTCTAGTTGTATAAAAGAGTATCGTTTTTACTATTTGATGGATCGTTTTAAGCAATATAGCTCCTCTGTTTAAGTGCAGCTGTTTTCTTTACGCGTTACATAGAGGATTATGATTGGTTCACTGATCATAACCCACTTATTATGCGTTTGAGACATGGATGCCAAGAGATTCACCTCAACAGCAAAGCATCTAAGTCAAGAACACATAATTTAGGGTTATGATCGGTGAGATAATTATAATTCTTTGTAGTGCATGGAGCCTTATCTGCTTGGTGTAAAACTAGTTATGGGGAAAAAAATCATGAAGTGTTTTGCTGGCTTTCAAAGCCATAAAACACATAACTGACGGGGTCAGAAAAGCAGTGTAGTGCTGTACGTCACATTTACAATAACCTTTTATGCCTCTGTACTCTCCATACTTTCACAGAATGTCCAGATTATCGCTTCATATTTTTGGTTTGTCCTCATAAAATCTGTGTTTTTTGGATAAACCACTGAGGATTGAAATCACTAAATAATTATATTCATCAGACTTTCATAAATACATGTGAATACAAATCTTGTTATTCTAGGAAGTTTCTAAGTTCATTATAGAAATTTAGGGGCACTTTACTGGAACAGACAGCAGGCAGGAACAATTTCTGTTCTACTGCTGTCATTTGCTGGTCAGTACAGGCAGATTTTACTGCCTAGCATGTGACCCGACCTTATCAATTTATATGGGGAGGTGCTTATTATTTAAGATTGGGTTCCACACCATTTGGCACTTAACTAGCATTTAAAAAGAAGAACCATACAGGGGTAAAAGTCTCTATAGAGCAGGATGTCAGAAGTCATAGAACAACACTAAAGTCCATTTGTACAAGGAGATTACTGAGAAACGGTAAGACTTTTTTCTTAAATAATACTCTTGTATAATAGCAATAATTTATGACTGGTATAAGTGAGATTTTTACATGGCTGGCTTTGATTGATCATGCCAACCATGGATACATCCATTATCACCCACACCCAGTGATGAATTATACTAAAGTAATTGAGAGTACAGACTGAACCAAGTTTCCAAAAGCTTATTGAAGTAAGCATTCCATTAGATAGCAGTACCAAAATATTTATAGTATATCAAATCTACTGGATATCAAAGTATTGTAGTCTATTTCAGCTCTTCATCCTGTTGCTCTGAATTTAATGTAGTAATTTATTTTTGTTTTAGTTACTGTTTACTTTATAACTATATCAGCTTGTTTTGAGTTGTGCTTCTTTCTCTGTCTAATGAGGATCTCCCAGTGTCTAGCAGTCTATCTCTCTTTCCTCTACCAAAAAATGCATTTTATATATATTATTGATATGTGTGTGTGTGTGTGTGTGTGTGTGTGTGTGTGTGTGTGTGTGTGTGTGTGTGTGTGTGTGTGCTACTTAAATCTGCCATCTCCAAGATCGCACTTACATTGAAGTGAATGAGAATTTTTCACTACAATGATCTCCATGCAAACGGTTCGATGTGAAGAAATTATGTTTTTGTCTTGGCCATATGCAGTTCGATGTTATGGCTGTTTGACTAGCTGAAATGAACCTATATATATATATATATATATATATATATATATATATATATATATATATATATATATATATACACACACACACACACACACACACACACACATACAAATATACATATATATATATATATATATATATATATATATATATATATATATACATAAGAATTTGTCCATCTGCTTTGTTACTTTACAGTTCATATGAACTAAAGTTTCATATATCAAAAGATTGTTAATTTTCTTTAAATTTTTTTTTTCTTCTGAGAAAAGTGTGGTATATAATTCTTTGCTTTGTGAAGTATTGCAATCTATACTTGGCCTATATGCTTGCTATCAAGTACTGACCTGTTTATTGGTCACTTCTTCTGTTGTTATTGTTTTGTATGGCCTTATTTTGCTTTTTATTTTTAATGTACCCAAGCAATCCCAAGTGATGTCCTGTGTTGTGGTTTTACTCTTTCATCTCTAATATTGCCCATTAACACTAGCAAAATTGACCTTTCTTTTGATCCATCCCTATTCTTTTCATGTGTTTCTTTGGTACATCAAATAGATTTCACCATTTTGTATCTTTCTTAAATTTTTGGTCCAGTGTAACTGCCTCTCCCTCTGTCCATTGTCCACTTAATATTTCCCTGAGAAATCTCCTTAGTCTAACAAAACTTTCCCTCTGGTGGCCAAGATGCCAGTCTGATAGCAGCATAAATCCATAGCTCTGCTTAGATTTTAATATCCTGGCAGGAAATCTACTTTAATTTTTAGAAAAATCTATCTAAAAGTATACTGAAAGATAGATTAACATAAACTATTTATTATTTTCTAAAAATTAAAACAGAGTCAAGAAAATTTTTTAATTATTCCTGTCAATAAATTTTATACATGGTCTAAGAGAACATTTTTTCCTTATTCTATACTCACTATTCATATCAGTTTGATACACAAGCAAACAAACATTGATAAGGTCTTTGTATCAAATAATATATACCCTAAAATAAGTGACGTATCTATAATGACTTGTCCACTTTCAGACCATAATGCTATAAACTTTACATTAACTATGCATACAGATGATTTAAGATTTCTGCAGAGAATTCCTGTTTACATAACTAAGTTAAAAGACTTTAGGGAATGGATAATGAAAGAAATAGACATGTTTATGGAAACAAATGATAATGATGAAGTGACTGATACTATACTATGGGACACCTTTAAAGTTTATATATATATTGTAGAATAAAATCTTGGTACCTTAAAAAAGGAGAAAGTGGGACAAAGAACTGTTAGACTTACAAAAAAATTTTACAAGATAACAATGGATGCAAAACCAAATAACAAAGTAGCACATAATGAAATTACTAAGTTAAATAAAAAATACTTTGAAGTTCTGAACCATAAGGTAGCCATAAACATGGAAAAAATGAAATTACAATCTTATGCTGTAAATCCCAAATATCTACATAAAATAGTGGTAAGATGGAAAAAAATAAACAAATAAACAATCAAAATCTTATGAGACTAAATATAAAAAGTGATGGTTCAGTTAATAGTACATCTAACTTACAGGGCATTTTAGAAGTGTTCAAAAACTACTATAAAGATATAAATAATAACACACGACTTTTGGAGACAGATAATGTAATAAGTACTTTTTTTCAAGAAAATATAACTACTAAGGTGCCAATGCAACAAAATAACATATTAAATAAACAAATAACACTAACAGAAGTGAAAGAGCAAATAAAAAAAATTAAAAGATAATAAAGCTCCAGGACTGGATGGAATAATTCCTGAACCATATAAGATTTTTCCTGAATATATAATAAAGAAAATGATGGGTGCCTTTACTATGGTTAAGGAAAAATTATAACACCCCCATCGTGGAAATATTCAATTATCTCCCCATATTAAAACAAGGTAAGGACCCCAAATCTTGTGATTCATATAGGCCAATCTCATTACTAAACACTGATTATAAATTTTCATGACAATATTAGCTAATAGGATAAAGAAAATATTACCTAATCTAATACATAATGATCAGACAGGCTTCATTCTTGATAGAAAATTGAAAGATAACATTATTAAATTACTATCATTAATAGACATAGCATGCAAATACAAAAAAACAACTATTATCAGCCTAGACATAGAAAAGGCTTTTGATTCTATTAGTTGATCTTATCTGCAAAGAATCCTGATTGGTTTTGAATTCTCCTCAAATTTTGTCAACTTATTAATGAAAATATAGTGGGGCACAAGCTTATATGAAAATCGGATCATGTCTATTCTCAGCACTAGAAATCCTCAAGGGAACTAGACAAGGTTGTCCTTTGTCACCATTATTGTTTGTTCTTTCAATGGAACCTTTTGCTACATATATCAGAAACAAGCAAAATATAAAAGGCTTTCAAGTTAATAAGGACTATTGTCCTAAGATACAATTATTTGCTGATGATATTTTCTTAACGTTGGGTGATAGTGATGGTTCTTTGCATGATGTTATAAATACCTTAAGCAAGTTTGAAAAAATTCCAGGGCTTAAATTTAATCATAATAAATCCAAAACATTACTAATTAACAAAAAGATCAACCAAAACCTAAGCAAGAATAGCCTGTTTAACTGGGAGAACGATGTATTAGAATATTTGTGTGTCAGTATAAAGAGTACATGGAAAAAGTCTGTTAATCTAAACTACAATCATTTAATAACCACCATTAGTGAGCTAATCAAAAGATGGAATAAAATGTTCTTCACAATGGAGGATAGATTCTCTTTAATTAAAATGATAATTTTACCTAAAAATTTGTTTTATATACAGTCATTGATACTACCCCCTCCCAAAAACTTATTTAAAAAATTAGATTCCATGCTACTTAAATTTTTATGGTTCCCCTTAAAACCTAGGATTGCATATAAATGGCACATTAGAGCTTGGAACAGTAATAGGATAGCATTCCCTAGCTTAGCTCATTATTCCAAATCAGTTATAATTAATATAATATTACATTGGATCACATCTACCGATATATCTGGCTGGAAAATAATACATGAGGTTCATATAACTGATGTCAGAATTATAGAAAATCAATTTAAGGAACAATATGGAATAAGGAGACTTCATTGACTTTTACATGAATTTTGTTTATTTAATAAGAAGTTTGATCATTTTTCTTATAGCATTAATCAAATATTTAATAACTTTAAAAATATAATTGAGTGTAATTACAACATTAAACAATTCCTATTTCTTATATTCCCTATAGCATACTCCCTGATTGCCTAGACTCTTTCAACATCAATGCAATGCAAAAATTAAAGGAAAACTACTTGATATTCTGGCATCAGCTTATTGAAAATAAGTGTATTAAACCACTAAACTCTCTTCTATGTAGTTTTCATAATAGTCAAGACAGTTGGTTGTTTATACACTCATTACGGCAGTTTATAGAAAACAAAATGAGAGTATCAATCAACCTAGAGACTAAATCTATACCTAGTTTGATTCAGCTTTTTATTAGATGTTTTGAAAAGACAGATAATCAAAAATTAAGTATCTCACCTATCTATAACATACTAAGATAAGGCACTCTAAAGTTTGACTCAGATTTTTGCAATTACTATGTAAAGATTAATGGAAAACAAATTTCTGATGAATAAAAAAAAATGTTTTTGAAATCTAGGTATGGTACCTCTTCTTCGTTATATTGGAGATTGTATACATGAAAATTTCTGAATTGAAGTTTCTATACTCCACGTAAAATAAATCTTATACTCAAAAACAGTGAAAGTAAATGTTGGAAATGTGATGAATTACTACAGGCCAACTGGGTTCACATGTCCATTGAATGTAGAACTGTTGTTCAGTACTGGACAGACTTCAGATATTTTATAAATGCTTTATGGTCTGACAACTGTCATATTTCTAACTCATTAATCCTATTTAATGTTCCTATACCTAATTGCCAGAAAAGTTATTACTTTGAACTGGAAAAGTAAACAAGATTTGATTTTTAAAGATTTTATTAATTTAGCAAAAGGTGTTTGTAAAAAAAGAACCGTAAACCATTTGTTATAGCACTCATAACATTACTCATAAAAAATAGCATGGCAAAAATTGGAAAACCTTTTGAACAAATACTGATAACTTCTCATGGATAAAATGACTGTTTATCATGGATGAATGTAATATTGTAAATAGTTTTGTTATTGTTTTATTGTATTTGTTATATGCACATTTGTGTATGTTTATAATGAAAACAAAATAAAAATGTTTTTGAAAAAAAAAAAAAAAAAAAAAACTTTCCCTCTAAGATCTGATCCTAGCTGTCAAATAAAAGAAAATCTTGCCAGCACTTGGTCTGTGATTTCAGTCGTTGTCTCTGTTGTAAAAGTGCAGACGACTGTAGTAATGAGCGCAGCTATCACATTCTTTCTTCCTTTCTTTGCAGTAGCTGCCACAGCCATCTTACACCTTGTCCACATAGCCTTAATCTCATAGGATACTGTCACAAATCCTCCAGGTCAGTTTACTCTCTATACCTGTGAGAAAAATAGCAAATACAATATTTTCTTTAAATAGTTGTGATATAGTTAGGAAAAATGCCAAATCTTTAGTCACAGTAGAGACAAACAGTAATATTTGTTTACCAGTATTTAGCAGTTCAGTACTTTAATTTCTATTAATTATATACATCTATATATTCAGAATATATGTTATGTATAACAGAAAACATGTTTTGCTATTTAAAACTGTTACTTGTGACATTAACACACTGTACGAATCTGCATAAAAAGACTAAAGATTTCTAATTTTACTTTTTATCTAATACAAAAGATCTGGCAGCAAGAAATAGCAGCTTGATCAGAATTAATTTTTTTGTTTCAATTTTGGAATGGTAAGTTGAATATTAATTATGAAAATGAAGTAACATACACTGAGAATGGGAAAGATATGAAAATTATTTTTATAAGAAGAAGGGCATTTAATTTCATTAGTGTAAAAGGCAATGACAGCCAGATTTTTGTTCACGCTCCATGCTTAAGTCAAGTCAGTGTAGTGAAGCTAACATTTTACAAGCATGGGTGTCAAAAGGGCAAGCCTGAACAAAGCTTGTATTTTAATTTTGTCTGATCAGAGGATGGCAACTCAGGAGGTGACAAGCAGTAAGAATGAAAGACATGCTCCATTTGGGTAAATTATACTATGTAGTCATACAAATGAGCATGAAAACATTACAAGCAGCAATTACTCAAAGGAACATTCACTCTTTAATAATATAAATAAGAATAACTACATCAAACAAAATTACAGCAGTGCATACTAAATATTATAGGACCCAGAGGACTGAAGGAAAAAGAAGGGGGAGGGAGAGAAAGAGCTGAAGTAGTGTCTGCTGCCAGAATGCAGATCGAAAAAGAAAGGCAAGAGTGAATGAGCTGTGTGTGCCATCCCTTTTCTGAAATGGAATTGTACATTTCTGTCCACAAAAGGTCAGGTATTCAGTGGTTTTCTCAAAACACCAATAGTATCCTGGCTGAACAGGGGAATGAAAGGTATAATTTCTGGATTTAAGTAGTTGAAGAAGTCCTGGAAGATGAAAGGGTTTCAATAGTGAGAGACTGTAAAAACACAATAAAGAATCAGGAATTTTATGCTCAAGACAATATGTATCTTAACTGTGACAGGAAACATGCTGAAGGGGAGACTAGAAAATTGCATTATAGCCAAACGGCTTTTGAACTGAATTGGGAAAGAGAAGAATAAAAGTTTGTTTTAGAGTGGCAAGAAGAGAAACTGGACAGCAGGATCAAACAATAAAGCCTTACTAGTAGGGACAAGGGAAAGGCCGAACCATTAAGTTGTTCAATAGCAGATGACTAGGGACCACGCAAGACACATAACTGTGGGAAGAATGATATGAATAGTATTCATAATAATTCTGCAAAACATTTATCACTGTACTGCCAATAAGTGACAAAAAACTTTCAACCATGGACAACACTTTTACAATAAATGAAAAAAAAAAAACATGCATTTGATTATGGGAGGAGCCTCCATTTAACTTGCATACCCCTCCATCTTAAAATAGACTAACTTCAAGTTCATGCAGCCTTGAGGGTAAGGAAAAACTTACTCCATAAAGTACCTGAATTCCATTCTGATCAAATATACACTGGTAAAACAACTGCATCCCATATGAGCATTGCAGGCATAAAAGGGTCCTGTGGCCATTGGGCTAGAGAGTGATAAGCTGCGATATTGGAAATATAGATATCTAGAAAGGGACTGAATGAATCAGCATGTTAAGAGTTGCACTGTTATTTAAGGATGGGATAAGACATGTTGTAGCAGTATGCGATTGAGGGGAAAATGAGGGGAGAACAATAGTTAACCGAAAGGGTAACAGAAGTACATTATTATTTGTCTATAGTACAAATACCACTACATGCAGAAAAAAAATAACCTGAATACTTTAAACATAAACATATTTAAAAAAAACATAATTAATAAAAAAAATTAAAAAAAACATAATTAGTGCAGGAGAGGAGCTTGTAATAATAGAGGACACCAACCTTGTCAACCTGAAGGTACCTACATCAACAGTATTGAAAGATAGACTTGAGCAGAAAGTAGGGTCACTAAAAGGGGACAGGGATGCTGTGTTAAACCTGAACCCCAAAAATACAGGAATTAGTAATGTAGAGGTCAGAAAGCTAGTAGCTAATAGAAACTGTACCATAGGATCATAGGATCATAGGAAGTTACTAGGCTATTGGCTCTGAGCCCTTTATAAGCCTAGCCAAGAGTTTAGCCCACAAGTCAGCACCCAAAGCCCCTGACCAGCAGAGACATGGGTAGAATCCCAGGGGTGTATTTTCTGTTTCCCATCCAGTTATCCAGGTTGCGCTTGAAAAGGGACAATGAGGTACTCTGCTTGACATGGAGAAGGAGTCTATTCCACAGATGGAGGAGTCTCTGGGACACAAATCTGTCCCGCCAACAAGTCCTATGATGTCACAGACCACTAATAAATTGCGAGTTTGCAAGAACGCTGAGTCCACAGACCCCTAAGATAATGAAACCACACCAACTGGAACCACCAACAAATGCAAACCAAAATTACATTCAGCATTTTTTATTATTTTTTTATCATATTTTTTTATCATTTTAAGTATTTATGTATTAGGAATTTAATAGCACATATTTTTTGAATGTGATTTTTTTTAATGTAATTTTGGTGCACATATCACTTTAAATAATTTTAAAACATTTATTATTGAGTGTTGGCACCAAAAGTAGTATTTAAACTGTGAATGATCTGTATTGTCATGTTCTGATGAAGCCCACATTCATGTGGGTGAAAGTGGTCAACAGCAAGTATTAAATGGAGATTTTTTAGCCAACTTATTTGCTGGTTTGCATTTGTTGGTGGTTTCAATTGGTGTAGTTTCATCATCTTAGGGGTCTGTGAACTCAGCTTTCTTGCAAACTCGCAATTTATTAGTATTCATTTAACAGAACGCTTTTTTGGTTCTGATGTCACAGACCAGGTTGAGGTCGCACGTGCGGGTTACTCGAGTGGAGCTTGACTTGCAGATGTGCAGTAGTCCCATCAAGGCGGGGTCTGAGATTGCTTTGTATTCCAGACAGAGGTCACCTCTGAGGACTCTGTATGAAACTGAGTAGGGGGACAGGACATTTAGCCTATCTGTGTTGGGTAGATGTTTGAGGGCCTGGATTCGTCTAGTGAAGAACCTCTGTGGTCTCTCCAGCTGCTGCATGTGTTTTGAGAAGTACATGCTGAAGGGGGCATTGTACTCAATAATTGGCCTTATAATGGAAGAATACAGGTATGTTATGACCTCCTTGTCCCTGGATGAGACACCCTTACTTATGAGGTGGGCCATATAGAAAGCTTTCTGTACAACGGAAACAACATGGTGGTCAAAAGTCAGGTTGCTATCAGCCTGGGTGCCCAAATCCCTCATGACTGATTGTGTGCTTAGGACATTGTTATTAACGTGATAATATGTGGGGACATCACTCTCCCCAAAGGAGATGATGATGCATTTTTTGGCATTCAGCTTGATGCCATGTTTCTGGCACCAGTCATTTGTTTGGGTGAGACCTCTTGGAAGACGTCCACATTACTTGCAAAATTGATGACCACACCCAGCTTGCAGTCATCTGCAAACTTGATCAGCTATAGTTCATTGGTTTTGGCCTGCACCTTAGAGAAGTATATCCTGAATAACAGAGACCCCAAGACCGATCCCTGGGGTACGCCGCTCATTATGGGTCTACAGTTTGAAGAGGCTTCCCTCTATTTTGATTAGGTGGGTTCTATCAGTGAGCCAGTTTGCTACCCATCTGATAACATATGGATTAATACCTAGTTGAGAGAGTTTGTCTACTATGCCCAAGTGGGGAATAGTGTCAAAAGCCTTGGCTAGGTCAAGGTAGGTGGTGTGCGCTGTCTTCCCCTCGTCCATGGCTTTGGCGCCTGCCTCAGTGAAGTCAACCAGATCTAACAAACATTACCTCCCCATGACAAAGCCAAACTGTGTGGGGTCAAGTGTTTGGAGGTTGCCAATGTTCCTGTTAATAAGGTTCATGATAATCCATTCCATAACCTTGTAGATCAGGCTAGTTAGGCTGATGGGTCTATAATTTCCTGGAACGGTGGATGCTCCACCTTTGTGCAAAGGAATGATAATGGCTGTCCTCCACTTGGCTGGGACAAAGCCAGTACTCAGGCTTTGGTTGAATAGGGTGCCTAATGGTTGTGCAAGTTCATACCTGAATTCATGTAGGATGCAGCCTGGGATGTTATCAGGTCTCATGGAGGCTGTATTTTTTGCTTTTGAGAGGGCAGTGATGACCTGTCCCTAGAGATAATGGGAGGAGGACAGCTACTGGGGATGTCCTGATTTACTGACGGGGGGGGGGGGGGGGGCAGAAGGGTGAAGTTTTCACTGAATCTGTCAGCCAGTAGGTTGACTATATCTACAGCATTTGTGTATGCAGTGTCCTTTACCACCAGTTCTGAACAGATCTAGGTGCTTCCTTTGAGACTGCAGACATATGTGAAGAAGGCCTTATGATTGTCTCTAGTAGATGTGGCCAATTTGGACTCAAAGTTGGCTTTAGAGGATTTCACTAGTGCTCTTATTTGCTTGTTCAGGCTTAGGAGAGATTGCTTCCGGTTGGGCACCTGCTCTTTCTTGGTCCTGGACAGCAAAAACATAGATCTGGAACTTCAGGATGGAGAGCTTGAAGTGCTTGGCAGGAAGATAAGGATACATAAAATGCAGATGAAATCAGAGTGTGCAATAAGAGATAATTCAGGAGAATGCAGAAATAACATATAAAGGAATCACCTTTTTGACTAAATTAAAAGTGAAGGAATTAATGACAAAAAGGAAGATAACTGAGATGGGTGTAGAAGATGAAAAAGATTTTTTCTGAAAAAGTTAAAAGGACATTTGAGTTGTATAAAAGGCAACAAAAGTGTCTGAATTACTGTTGAATGGGGGAATTGGAGATGTGATAAAAAATCCTTTAAATGTTCTGGGGAGAGCAGGACAATTCAACCACAGATGTGAAAGCAGGTGGGAAGCGATACATGGAAGACAGACAATTGACAAAACTAGTAAACAAAAGTTTTACACTTTAAAACTGACAAAGAGAAATAACTTGTTGTCTGGAACTTGAAAAACAATGAAAATATGTTCCAGACATTTAATGGAGCAATGACATTGTGTCTAGTAAATTAATTTCTCTATAGTTTGCTGAGGTCATATTTTATAGCTTTTTTCACAAAAGAATGAGAGAATGTTAGTATGGACAGAATTATGTAGAAATGGGAAAGTTGAACTGATGGGAAGTAATAAAGAATGGGAGGAAGTGAGCGCACTGTGCTGATGAAGGATGGGAGGAAGTGAGAGCAGTGTGCTGATGAAGGATGGGAGGAAGTGAGAGCCGTGTGCTGATGAATGATGGGAGGAAGTGAGAGCAGTGTGCTGATGAAGGATGGGAGGAAGTGAGAGCAGTGTGCTGATGAAGGATGGGAGGAAGTGAGAGCACTGTGCTGATGAAGGATGGGAGGAAGTGAGAGCAGTGTGCTGATGAAGGATGGGAGGAAGTGAGAGCAGTGTGCTGATGAAGGATGGGAGGAAGTGAGAGCAGTGTGCTGATGAAGGATGGGAGGAAGTGAGAGCACTGTGCTGATGAAGGATGGAAGATGGGAGGAAGTGAGAGCAGTGTGCTGATGAAGGATGGGAGGAAGTGAGAGCAGTGTGCTGATGAAGGATGGAAGATGGGAGGAAGTGAGAGCAGTGTGGTGATGAAGGATGGAAGATGGGAGGAAGTGAGAGCAGTGTGGTGATGAAGGATAAAGGATGGGAGGAAGTGAGAGCAGTGTGCTGATGAGGGATAAACCCATGTGTGCTGATGAGTGATATGACATATGGCTCACACTGGTTGTCAATCAGTTAGCAGGCATATTTGGGGGATGCTTGGTAAAGCCATTATGACTTTCTTTGCTGTCAGGCGATAGCACCAGAGCCTAGACGATGGCTATGCTGGTGCCATTACACAACAGAACTCACAAAGGAGACTGCCAATTACAGCCAACTCTTACTGGTGCTCCTGGGAATATGATGGCAACAATCCTACCAAGCAGGCAGGGTTAATTCCAGAAGTCAGGACTTCACACAATAGCAAATACATATCTGTTACTATGTCTTAAGTGAAATGGACTAGGCAAATGGTGGTCAGGAAGAAAAGAAGCACCAGGTACTACTGCCCTACCACCCTCATGACCTTACTCTCTCCAAGAGAAAAAAAGAAAAAGCTACTACATTCTTGAATCTAGTGCTTGAGAACACCAAGCCCTAAAGCCCTTCAACTCTACTCTCTGCTCTTGCATTTATGTGAGGAGCATTAAATTGTTAAAACTGAAAAAAAAAAGAAAAATATCTGCAGATTGTGCCTCTTGACACCTTGCTCCCAAGGTGGCATCCCTCTTCACCCACTTTAGCTGCACTTCTGATTGCACAGACATTCTTAACTATTTTGAACACTGAGATATGGGGTCTACATGATAGGAACCATTACTCACAATGCAGCACATCTTGGCCATCCTCACCAATGGAGAAGCCACTGTCAGTGCCTAACTTACCACCATCTGACAGACCAACAAATAGTGGACAACTTCCAAGATGACAAAGCTGCTTTAAGTGACCTAGTCAAACTATGCAGCCCACAAGAGATATCAAGGAGAATGTGAGAAATGAAGACTCCAGTGGACAAAAATATATGTGTAACATTAACTATGTTAATTACTGGGACCTTCCAACAAACTATGGAGGACACATTAAAGGTATCACAAGCATCAGCCTTGTGAGTAATAAAACAATTCCTTAGCATTATGCTACAATATGTGGAGGAGTATATCTGATTCTCCAGGAATCCATGAGAGAAAATTAAAAATATACAGGCCTTCTCTGAGGTAGTTCATTTCTCTGAGGTTTTGGGAGCCATAAACTGCACCTTTAATGCAATCGTGGCCTCACTTGGACCAGATGACCACAGATAGTAAACAGGAAGGGCTGCCACTCCCTGAAGTGCCAGGTGGACTGTAACATAAAGAGCATTATTTATAATCTGCTGTGTGCCACCCATTCAATGCACATGATTCACATATATGGCATATTTCCAACCTATACCAACAATTCCTGTGAGGGGACTTCAAACAGGATCACCAAGTTGGTATGTATGCACACATGTCAGAAAAACAGGCATATACATGTAGGTACCATGTATGATGGAAGCAGGCCGCATGTAACATGTTATATGTTATATGTTGCAAGCAGTGTTGGATATTATCTAGAGCCCTGGCTGGTAACCCAGATATGCATCCCTCAGACCATGCATGAAATGTGCAGTAACGCACTCTGTGCTGAAACCCAAAACATAGTCGATTGGATTAATGAATGGATGCTTCAAATGTTTAGACACCTGTGGAGTGGCACTAGAGTTAACTGTAAGTGAGAGTCTACTCTACATAGTCTGTCTGCAGTTGCACTGCAGTTAACTGTAGGTGAGAGTCTACTGTACATAGTCTATCTGCAGTGGCACTGCAGTTAACGGTAGGGGAGAGCCTACTTTACATATGCTGTATGCAGTGTCACTGCAATTATCTGTAAGTGAGAGTCTACTTTACATATGCTGTATGCAGTGGCACTGCAGTTAGCTGTAGGTGAGAGTCTACTTTACATATTCTGTCTGCAGTGGCACTGCAGTTTATAAAGCATACATGCAGCACAAAGTTCATTATGTGTGCCATGGTCCACAACATAGCATTGCATAAACAAAAGCATCAGCATCATGGCAGAACCAGCTATAAAATAGTTCAGGGTGGAGAGTCAAAGAAGAACCATAGTAACCCCCATTTCCACCCCAAGTATATGATGAACATGGTTGTCAGTTTGCTAGTTTGCTTTACCAACCACATTGGTCTATCTGTTGGCAATTGTGTGTGTTTCATTACAATATGCATCCATATTTCCATTATGCCATTGTAAAAATGGTATATGTATCAGAACTGGCAGAGAAGGGCATTTTGGAAACATAAAATGGACAAATGGATATATATATATATATATATATATATATATATATATATACATATATATATATGTATATATATAGAGAGAGAGGGAGAGAGATAAATTGATGAATATAGATATCGATATAAATATAGATAGCCTTAAATAAATTTGCAGCTTAGATTAACATTGAAATAGGATTATAAGTAGAAAAAAGTAAGCACATTATTATATGCAAACATAAACAATAAGAAGACTTTTTTATAAATACTCCAAAGAGGTAAATAGAAGGATAAATAAAGTCAGATTTAATCCAAAACTAGAAAAGTAGTTAGTAACCTCTTTCAAAAAGAGTTTATTCTTAATCATGGCTTGGTAATAACTAGTAAATTACTTATGGAGAAAATTAAAAGCATAAAATGGATAAAGCTGTTGATCCTGGTAGAATTAGAAAAAAGGTACTTTTAGATATGTATAGGCTATTTGGACACTACTGCATAGTATGCATAGCAACAGATATCACTTTCATGCAAACTGTAACCCTAAAATAAAAAACAAAAAATAAAAAAATCCTAAAACCGAGCATTACATCAATCAAGTTTATTACTATTTAAAACTATAAAACATAGACAAACGCGCATTGGCTTAAATGCCAATTCAAAGAAAGTACTGATTTTGAAGGAGTCACATACCCCCGCACAGTGATACCCCATTACTTAACTATAGTAACTCCACTTTTGCATTACTGTTGGGAAAATGGCAGATACAATGAACATGCAAAAATCACAGTAATATAGAAAGTCTATATTTCCCATACTGGATTTGTCCAGTTAAGGCTCACAAAGAACAGGCACAACAATCGTGACACAACAGCACAATTATAAATCATGCCCACTCTGCACAGTGTGTACAACAGACTAACATCTGACAAACAAACTTCTCGAAAATAATAGTTTCATGTATGCAAAAAAATGCCAATACATCACAGTTTTTAGCAGACAGGGAACTTGTACAGCAATCTGTGACAAGGCCAAATTTGTTACCCCCAAATGCCCTTAACTGGGATCACCACGTTATAAGATGCCTTTTCTTCCTCGTTCTGTGCCATTTTAGAGTAAAAGTTTAAAATATGCGAGGAGGATTAGTAGATATCCCCCTGCAAAAAGGCTGAGGTAAGCTTCAGCTCCCTTTAAAAAAAAGGTGAGTTCTGTATTTTTTAGAGCTGTTAAAGAAATGTTTTTACTGTTTGCCACATTTCAAATTTGTCATCGATGAGTTATACTATATTGTCTCTAAGCCTTATCATAAATAGCTCATTAAGAAATGTTGACTGTTGCATATGGAAAAGGGACTACTCAATTTCAGTCTTTTAAAAAAGTACAAAGGATACTAGTTCAGCTTTAGTCCTATTGCCATCACTTTTTCGGTAGATAAATGCAAACCACTTTGGATTCTCCAGGAGATAAGTCCAGCTACTGACAATAGGATGCATTATGACATAACTCAGCTTGCCTTTTCTAAGGCTCTGCTAATAAACTGTAATATTTAAACATGACGAAACATTTGATAGGAGTCTGGTTATTTCTTTGACTACAGAAAAGCACTTAATTCAGAAAAATATGGTAAACTAACTGTAATGCAACAATTTATAATAAGTGAAGATAATCTTTAAATGGACAGTAGACTATATAATTTACAGAATGTCTAGAACTGGGATGATATTTTATCAGAAGGCTTACTTGAATTAGATTGTATCACCACAACATGAGTTACATTTTAATTTTCTAAAATTGAGGAACATTATTCAAAACTGCATTCCCTCAACCTCCATTTGCCTACTATAAGACTCTGTGCATGTCATTTAACCCACCAGTGCTCCTGGGATAAGTTTGAACATGATCCAATTAAAATCGGTGTTCTACGATGGTTAACAAATGAATAAAATAGGATGGGCAGCACAGTGACTCAGCAGATAGAATTATTGTTTCACAGCAAGAGGTTCCCTGGTTCAATTCCTGGCTGGAGTGGCTTCTGTGTGAAGTCTGCATGTCCTCCCTGTGTTCACATGAGTTTCCTCTAGGTACTTCAGTTTCCTTTGACATTCCAAAGGCATGCAGTAGGTAGATTGGACACTCTAAATTGGCCATAGGTGTGAGTGTGCATGCAAGTGTGTGATGTGGATGAACTACTGGGGAAGGGCTAGCCACCAGGTGGTCTAAACCTTGGCCCTAAATGATTGTTACTGTTAAAGTGGCACTCTTACCCCATGTGTGAAAAAACTGGGAAAAAATGGATGTGGATGGATGGAGTAGTAAGGAAATATGACTTCAGTTCTGCATTTCCTTCATAAGACCAATACCTAGACATTGTAATACAATAGGAAGTCAAGAATCAATAACAAAATTTGGTTGTCTGAAAAAAATACAGTGTAGATTTACTAAAACAATTAGTGGTCTAAGGACTATGGTACGTGTGGAGTGAGAATAAGAAAAAGGGCAAAACATGAACATTTTCTAATTATCTCAAAATCTTCACTTTCTTTATATTTTGCTATCACGTGCATAAATTGATGAATGGCAAGTCTGGGTATGAGAATGCTGGAAGGTACATAAGCAACAAGAGGAGACAATAAGAATAAAAAAACTGTCAGCATCCTGACTTGGGTAGCCTCTGGGGCGATCTGAAAATAAAAACTGGCTACCACCAGAAATGAAAAACTCATCAATGTCTTTGTTAGCTGAACACAATGTTAAGATTTTTAAGGTAATTAAATTAGAATTAAGAGATTTATAATTTAATCCTACACACAAGCTTGCCCATATGCATGCCCACACTCCCCCAAAACACACACAAGCACACTTTTTTAATGTCGGTACTTTTTGTACAGAACATGCATTCATTTTGTGTGTGTGTGTATGTCTGTATGCCTCTTATTTTAAGAAAACCTGATTTAGGAAACCATTACATTGAGCAATGAGTAAGTTAAATGGCTGCCCTGTGGGCAGTAACTCTGGGATAAAGCTGCTTGAATATCCTATATTTTGGTTAGTGTCATGTTATGTACATTTGATATAGTTCTGCAAGAATAGATGTTGATATATACTGAATTACTACAACAGTTTTCTTGCTATTAGCCTGAGAAGTGGCTAAAAAGGAGTCTGTATTACATGATCAAATTATCACAATTGCAAATGCTCTAAAGAGCGAAAAGGCAGCATATCGAAAACATTAGGGGGGGCTGTGCCCCCCACACCCCCCACTAAATATATATACCAACTCCGAGATCGCTCTACAGTGAGGAAAGGGTAAATATTCCATTCTTCACTGTACCGTGATCCCACAAAAAGCCTTTTCGCTCTTTAGAGTGTTCGCAATTGTGATCTTTCGATCATGTAATATAGACCTGCTAAAAAGGGTCCTTGAACCCACTCTCTCAATTAACAAACAAGCAATAAATAAACCATTTTATTCAGCAGCTGAAAGATGGTAAACAGAAAGCTGTAGACTATACTTCTGATAATATTTCATTAGTCATCTGTAAAAAATGTGCTTTTCTGGTATTAACTACTCACGTCTCTGTCCTATGTAAAAACTTAAGTTATGCGGTTTGAAAAGATCTTGTATCCCTTTTATTGTTTATTCTTTTAAACCTGCCCCTTATAGCCTTGCATTTTAAAATGTATATAGAATGTCTTTATAACATCTAACATCTGCATACATCACTGTTCCCAAATAATGTGTCCCATTTTTGAGGAGGAGTAAAAAGATATCTTAGGTACCCTAGTCTCTTCCCTCTGCTTAAAACATATGTCTGCTGAATTGCTGTACATATCATAGATGTGTATTTTTCCAGATGTAGAATATTTAATATTAATGTTCTCTCTGGATTTTTGACCTTCCTTTTGGGGCAGCTTTGGTTTGACAGATATTGGTGAAGACAACACAGAGGTATTTTCTTTATGTAAGATTTGTCTCTATTACAGCTTTGTATTGCTATGTTTTCTAAATATACTCATATGGCTACAGTTCTCTTGCTCAACACTAACTTTTGAAACTTAAGTGAACTGTAGTTTCATCTGTGCAAAGGACTGTTTGTGAGAAGGGTGTTTTGGGTGACTTCTAGGTTGGCCAACAAAGATAAGTGGATTTGTAGTAGAACTGGAATTATACCTCTCTACATCTTAGTGCAGGAAATCAGGACAAAGTCTAAAATAATGGGGGGACGAAGGCCCAAAAATAGGGACAGTTATTAAATATTGCTTTTATAAATTTTGAAAATTGCTAGAAAACAACATTTTCTGAAGGATGTGAAGTGTAAAACTCAAATTATGTCATTATTTAAACACTTCAGTTCTTATTGATTTGCCAGGAAAGATAGAAATTTTATGAGGGATAGAACAAAAATATGAGGCAAAAATCTGGACATTCTGTGAAAATCTGGACAGTTGAAAAGTATGGCTGGACTTTGCATGCAAGTGTGTGTATTTTAGGGTTAGGGTAAGGGTTAGGTTAGGAGATAGATATAGTATGTGTGCAAGTGGGTGTTTTACGATTAGGATAAGGATTAGTTAAGGTCAAAGGTTTAGTGTGCGTGTGTGTGTGTGTGTGTGTGTGTGTGTGTGTGTGTGTGTAT
Source organism: Protopterus annectens (assembly GCF_019279795.1). Lineage (NCBI taxonomy): Eukaryota > Metazoa > Chordata > Ceratodontiformes > Protopteridae > Protopterus > Protopterus annectens. The sequence continues at coordinate 691,722,497 of NC_056734.1, read as the reverse complement.
GTGTGTGTGTGTGTGTGTGTGTGTGTGTGTGTGTGTGTGTGTGTGTGTGTGTGCGTGCATGTATATGAAGACTGAGAATGTCCAAGCTGTCTTGTTTAATGGTAGCATTACGGAAAGTGTTTTTTATGGTGAGTTTAATGGTTTTGGTAAGGAGCAGGGTTAGGACTAAGGTTTGCTCACATTATTAAGTTTAAGCAGGGTAGGATACATTGCTAATCTTAAACCTAACCATGCAGTTTACTTTAAAATGTCCTTTCCTTAGCACTGCCACTATTCAGACAAATTTGAGCTGAATGTGTGGTAGGATTATAGGCAGTACCTTAACTCCCACAATTGTTCAAGTCTTTTAAATTCCTTACTCTTAAATTGTGGGCCATTGTCTCATATGATAATATAGGTATGCATTGTCTTTACTCTTGAATTGCTGACCATTATCTGATATGACAATAGTATGCATAGTCTTGAAAATGTATACCTTATGTATTACACTAATTGTAATATATGTTAATTTGTATTTAAAATAATAATCTATGCATATCAAGTATGTTGCATTGTTGAACTGAAACAACTCTATACCTATTGGCTCTTTGAGTATTCCAGCACTTACTAAGATAACATTCTAGAATTTTGTGAAAGTACATATGACACTCCTCACATTCATGGCCAGAATGCAATGTCAAAATTTGAGGACGTGGCATTCGCAGTTTACAGCGTTCACTGTATATATGTCGATTATTATATGTTCGAAGAAGAGATTCTTCAGTCACATAATATAGACCCATTTACATCATAATATTTAAGTATAGGTGCTTCTGTCACTAATGTTTTAAGAATTACAAATCTATTTTCTTATTTGTAGCTGCATTTCTAATCTGGGTCTTGTTTTATCAGCTTCGTATAGGGTATAATTAATTCATACTTGTTAAATATAGTCTTTGCAACATGTTAGTTCCCAAGACTCATTAATGCCTGTATGTATGCTGGCTTTAGCATTTGCACTATTCCTCTGACTTTCTATCAGTCTGATTTCAGTCCCACATATATCACAATATGATGCATACCATTCAAACTTGTTTTTCTTATTTTACGCTTAATCTTACCTAAATTATAATGATGCTGTTCTGTCAGTTCAGAAACTGTATTGGTCTCTTGTCTAGTTCTTCTTATGTCTAGTTCTTCTTATGTCTGCTTGCATGCCAGCAGATGATCAGCTATGTTTGTTCAAAACACTATCTAAGCCTTCAGTTATTTATGAAACTGCTCTTTGAAGTGCTTCTGAAGAAATGTCCACTAGTGGTGCTAGGAATCTATGTTTTCCCAAAGGCATATTATATGTATATAACTTGGAGTCAACATCTTCTAGCTTTATCTACAAGTCACTGCTTTGCATCTAATACAAAAAAGAAAATAGCATTTGGCGTACACAAGGCAATTTCCTCAACTATATATGAGTAAAGCCGTCTTTTAATCATTTTACTCAAATCCTGCAGATCAAAACAAATGAAATTATATCCTGCTTCACATTAGAGGCCATATTCCTGATCCATTCTGTTTGCGATGTCTTTTTCTTGATGACACTTAAGTTTCCTATTCACATTAATTCCTGCTCATAACATAACATAACAAAAACTAATGCTGATGTCGTAGAGGTTGGTAATTTACTAAAGTTACTGATACTTTCTTTGAAGTTTGCATTACTGGAATAGCATCTGGATTTATTTGAATATGATACTGGGTTAGTAAGCTACTGGAGGCTGCAAAAACATCAATTTGTTTATGTTACAATTTGGGTTTATAATCTGATGTGAGTTTTGTAAGGTATCTTTGTTGTGTCGCTGTTCAGTATGTTCGGTATTCAGGATAGCTCTTTAACTGATTTTGTTCCTATGTGCATCTACTGTGTTCTTATACAATGTGAATATGTCACATTATGCTCAACTTCTCACAAGTCAAATGACACAGAATATTAGATGAATAAACTTCTTATCCAGTAGTACTACTTGAAAGAAAATATTTTCTGTGTTGATATTCACAATGGTAGTCCTAAACAGTAGCTTTACTTAGACTCTTGCATAAGGCAGCTGTCTGACCACTGTTTTATCTCAACAGGCTTTTATCCCCAGTGCGTTTAAAGTCTTTTCTAACAAAATGTTACACACTGCATCATTGTATTGTTGAAATTAAGGATTCAATTTATTAAACTTGAGATTCTGTAGCCCTTTTGACTAATTATTTTGCTGTACTGTTTGTTTCCTCTTTGATTTCAGTAGCGACTGAAAGAATGAGATCAGGGATGCAAGCTGGAGAAATGGTGGGTTTCACAGGGTAGTTGAACTCACTGACTATGATGCAATGAGGAACTAGAACTTTCCAATTCAGGACAATCTTGGAGTGCTGTCAATTTTCTGTGTTAAACGGTCAGTTCAGGTGGGTTGGGCACATTGTGAGAAGGCTCCCTAAGAACTTCCCAAAGGCAGTATACTAGGAATAGTGCATGGCAAGGAAACTCCAGGGCAGATCCTGGGCAATTTGGTAAGGTTATATCTCTCACCTTGTCTGGGAACATCTGGCGATCCCACAAGATATGTTAGAGATTGTCACTGAGACTGGAGAAATCTAGCATCCCATAACTGATCAGCTATAATCCTCATCGGCACAATAGGTTTTGAAAATGAATTAACAAGTTATTTCTTTAAATTTTCATGGCACTGGAGAACCATTTTATTTTCATTATTCCTCAATACCATGCAGAGTCATTCAAATACTATTAGGTTTTCTTGTACACGTCTTTGCAAACCATCTCTTTCTACCACTTCTGCAAAATGGATTACATGCTGGACATTTATATTGTCTAATGCTAACTAAACCATACTAGTTCATGAGACTTGAATTTCAGTTTGCCACATTTCCTGTGCACCTCATGGCTCTGTTTCTCATTACCATCATATTACCATCATATTTTCACTTTTTTGGGATAATTTTCATTTTCTGTGATATTTTGAGTTTATAATCCCGTGTGTATGTTATCTTAAACATGCCTATTGTTTCATTTAACTCCTTTAACTGTGTACTTATAATTTCGCTAACTCTGCACAGATTCATCCATTTAGAAGTGTTCAAGTCTACATCGCTTAGAAACCTACTTGTTATCAAATTAGTTCTTATACCACAGACTGTTCTGTCTTTTATCAGTGAATAAAGTCAACACATTTGTAGTTGTTGGCTCTGTTCTTTAACTCATTTGTATAAGTATCTATAGATATAATTGAGTCTTGTTTCCTTGTCTTACTTGTCTCCCGTATTACTGCTAGTTTGTCTTTTTCCTTTTGTTGAAAAATGAAAGTATTAAATATTTTCCTTGGTTCTTTCCCCTGTGACATACAGAAACATCAGAGACTGTCCCTTTTCATATTTCTTGGTTATTTATCTCACAATAAGAAAGAAATCTCACGTCTGACTCCACAGTTCCCAGTATTGTGGTAAATTCCCTTGCAGTAAGATAAATCCTGGTGGTTTTATTGGGACCATTTTTTCTTCAAAAGCACAAAAGGCTCTGAGGACTTCACACTAGTTATACGTGTGTAAATGTAATAATAAGTTTACTTCAGAATATTATACCGCACTTGTTACCACTACAGGATAAAAAAACACAAGGAGTGATAAAACAAGATCCATATATCATTTCCACTATTGCTATGCAAGTAATTAGTTAAGTCTATTAAACAATAATAAATGTCAAAAAACAATTAAACATAGATATGTAAATTTTGATAGCAGACAAGGACTGGTTGGTCCGCCAAGTCTTCTCATTTCCTTATGTGTTTGATAATCTGTAGATCTTGGGTAACCATAAACTAATTTTTACAATCTGTTGTAAAAATGTAATGATGTGCTTTCCTTGCATTGATGAATGTTCCCATATTTTTGACCTACACACCCTTTCAGAAAGGCTGTTTCAGTTATCCACAACACATTTTATAAAGAAATACCTTCTCAGATTTCCACTGAGCCATTTGCATTGTATCTCCAGATTTTGTCTTCTTTTGTTATCATTCCTTTTGAAAAAAGTATCCCTTTAGATTTTCGATTACCCTGGGGGGTACACAAGTACTTCTATATTATCTACACCTACCCTGTTTCTGTACACTGATGTGTATTTCATTCATTTAATCTCTCTTCTGTAGCTTCTCATGCAGACCACAGGTCATTTGTAATGTTCTTCTTTAAACTGACTCTGTCCTACATATGCTTTTGCAAAGATGAGGCTTCCAAAAATTACACAGAATATGATAAAGTGACATATCAGCAACGTTCTATAAACACAAGTATAAGTTTCAGGTTTTCTACTCTAAGCATAGAAACATTTCATTAGACTGGCTGAAACCTGTATGTCAATCTAGTCTGTTCTAATGTCATACAAAGACTTATATAGTTGCCATCCTCTTCATTTCCTGTTTTATTCCATCTATTCCATACTGGTTTAAAACATCTGTTGTACCAGGTTCCACACTGTCATCTGTGAAACTGTTCTGTTTTCTAACATTCTGTCAGTTTGAAATACTAGTCTTCCTATCCATTCTCTAGCTAGATCTTTCTACTACCCATGGTGTTGTTTCACCAGCCCAAGTCCTCATTCTCCTACCCTTCCCCTTCACTATGTTTCATGTACATATCAATACAATGCCGCCATTTTTTCTCCAAAATAAACACTACAGCCTTTGTTAACTCTCTTTTTTGATAGCTCATGCATTCCCTTATTTATTTTATAACCCCTTTCTGCACTTTTTTCAGCAATTTCATTTTTCTTCCCTTAAACTGTTTACAAAACTGAACACTGAGTTCCAGGTGTAACATCACCCATATCCTGTACCATGGCGTTATGACTTTAATATCCTTAGAATCCTGATAAGGATAAAAGAAAAAAAAAACAAACAGCTGACTCTGATCCCTAGAGTCCTGTCTTTGAACTATGATACAATCATTATGTCAAAAGATGGCTGCTCTGTCACTTTCCTCCTACAAATTGTATTTTGGTATAATAATTTATTTTAGGCATTTAAATGACCTCTTCTGTGTTAGCCAACTCTTGCCTAAGGTACTTCACCATAGGATTATTGTAACTAGACTACATATTTTTTTTTTACTTACCAAAACTGGGGTCTCTCTGTCAATTCTGACAGCTCAGTAGTAGGACCCCTTCTCAAAAACGTCTCCCCCATTTTCCACAATCGTCCGACTATTATTGCTTTCTTGCATTACTTTTGTCCTACGCTGTCTGATGTGACTCTTCTTGGCCACCTTCTGCTATTATTATTGCTGCTGCTTCATTTTTAGCTTTTTATCATTTTGATTTTGCTTATCAAATACATTTTTTGCAATGATTTTAAGTTACTGCATCGATGTCATTCACCCAGTCTTACAAAGTCCCTTTCTGTTTTTTTTTTTTTTTTTTTTGCTTACATTAGTGAGAATGAAACAAGTTTTTTTTTTTATCATTGTGCCATTTCCAAAATGCATATATCTTCCATATCTTTTATTTTCATATATAACCAGTGAAAGCAAACAGACCCATTACTGACCAGTTTAGCACCAGAATCCTGGTCATCTTTTTCCAAATATGATGGTGCTAACTGCTACCCTGCAGGATGTTATCAAGCTGATATTCTACTCAGTCTCACTACCATAGGAGTCGCTTCATCTTTATGTGATATACTCACTATTTTTTGTAAGATGCCAAGTCACATGAGTGCATTGACTCTACAGACTCTTCCCTAAACCAGTCACCTTCTTTAGATTAGTTTGACATGATCTTTATCTGCATTGAGATGGGTCATTTGTCCTAGTAAGGCTTAAACAACAGGTCCTTTGTTACCTAGCTCTTTCCTATTCCTGCCTTCACAACTAGAATTAGGATTAGGGTACTTACTAATTAGTAATTTGGTTGAGCCCATTTGGTCAAACATGATCTGTCAGAATGTTACAGTGAAAGGTAATTTTTAGTGTTAATACTGTACTGAATAAAATTTTATTTGACCAAATGTGATTGGAATTACATATAAAACAGTGACTTTAGGGTTAGAGGTGGTGTTTGGCTTGATGTTAAAGCTGAATTATTTGTCTTTGACTGTCATTAGGGTTAAGCTGAGTGTTGTGGTTAGATTTAAGGCTGGATTTAGGGCTAGGAGTAAGATTAGGAGAAGGTTCACTGTTATGTGGTGTGTGTAGTGATGTATCCTGTATGTGGGATATGGATAACTATGTTTAAAGCTTTTTGTACCTTTTCAAAAAAATGACTGCTTCAAACGTTTTTTGGTCTGTTTTGGCTCATGTTTTGTCTGTAACAAATGTGTTTCTAAAACGATATCCTGCAACCAAGGAAATCGCAGCTATTCTCCTCTATTCTTCGCATACTTAACCCCGCTCCCAGGGGTTGTTAAAAACGAAGTTCAGTTCTCATTGTTTTATGAATTATCTTTAAAATCGCAACAAAACTAAATGACTTGTTTACTCTCTTTTTTCTGTTAACGAATGTATTCAACACATTAACCCGTACCTCTCAACTGTCCCTGATTTTGCCTCATATTTTTACCCTGTCCTTCATAAGATGCATGAATTTGTTGTGCGTTACTGAGATTGCAGTCAGTTAACAATACCAGACATTACTTTGTACTGTTCACAGAAACACTTTAATGCAAAACCTGTTGCTCTATTTATTTTAAGTGAATTAGAGTAATACATGAATTGTCTTTGCTTTTGAGTCTTTGTTTCTCTTTATGGCTTTCTCAAGAATTTTTGAGCAAAGAAATTGAGATGTATACATTGCCCCCATACTTAAAATGATTCAGTAATTTGCCTTTTCAATGATATTTTTTTCTTACCCTCTAGTGCATTACAAGCTCTCCCTAAGTTTCCTTTACACCCCCCATATGTGCATGTAGAAGGCTCTCTTCCTAACAATTGTGGAAGCTCTTTTAACTTAGGTGAGCAAATGTTACAGGTCTCAGCATTGATTTAAACTCTTATAAGCCCTGCATTTTCATGTTAACTAACTTTACTCACAAATCGTTATCATAGTCTGCTGCCTAGATATATAGTTATCCACTCCTGTATTGCACTTCCTGGGTTTTCCTTAACGTCTTCTGTTGCTACGTAGTGATAAGTAAGTGGAAAAAGAATGTCAGCTAGTTTAAAACAGAAGCTTATTCAGTCTGTAGAAACAAGGACTGGCTAAATCATCCAAATGGCTCTTATCTGCTATCGTATTCTTTGCATCTTTGTTTCTAGACTACCCCCTTCATGGCTGTAGTGTCATAGTGAAGAAAAAAAGAAAACATTTCCTTTACCATTTCATTTGATGCTCGGTCTCCTCATATATGATGTAATACAGTCTTATCAAAAGCAGAATACCATCTGTCTGGATTCAGCCCCCCACTCTTTGGCTAGTATTACACTGACTCTTTTCCCATCGCTCTACAACTAAAGAACACCTGTAAGGAGTGCAGACCCCGTTTCTATCATCTCAAGAGGAGTTTTCATATCTGTTGATTATGTAACGAATGTGAGACACTAGGCACGTGTTCAGCTATGCAGCTTAAGCACACCCCTTGAGGTTTAGGTTTGTGGTCCAAACGTGACCACCTGTTCTTGAATGGTTTGCTTTCCCTGGAAAGGATATGCAGCAAAAGCTCATCTTTTGGGCTGTTAATGCAAATGATAAAATGCAAAGGCCCTTCTGCTAATCTCTGTGTGCTGAGTTTGTAGCGGAAATTACTACAGAAAATAGTTGCTTCTAACATATAAATCACATGCCAGTATACTCTGCATATGCCTTATGAATATACCACTTGGATTCATTTTGACAATAAGCGTTGCTTGAAAACCATCATGGTTCTGTATTTCACCTAACTGTGCTCTAAACAGATTACTTTGGCTTACTGAAAAGCTAAAACATATCCACAGAATTTCAGCTACAAAACCTTTTTCCATGGTTGTGTTTGTTCTTTTACTGGCATTTTGCCTGGTCATCTTTATATGAATCCACACTTGACAAGGAGGTCTGAAAGTTAAATAATGACTGTTGATGGGTTTTGGTATTTGATTGGTCTTTAACCAAAGAGCAGTTTTTATAGAATGACTGCAGTCTGATGATTTTTTTTTAATTTACTTAACAAACTCTGCTACATTTTCAGTCCTGCGGAAACAATGTAAATGAGCTCAGAAAGCATTTTCTGGGTATGTATTTGAGAGCAGTGCAAGTGAAATGCAAGGGGATGTCACATTTTGCTTTTCCCAACAGCTTCATCTTAATACAAACACAAAATAAACATAGATGCAGTCAGAGCCACACAGACCCTTTATTCGATGCATATCAAATCTGTCTAATTCACATTACTTTTATACACAATGCAGAATGCTCATTAATGTTTCTTCTACAGGGTGTGTTATACTCTCTGTTTTGCCAGTTTTACTGTTCATATGAGTAAAGGAACTATGACCATGAATGCTAGCTTGTATTTTTCATATCTGTAGTGAATAAGTATTTCAGTAAATGATAAATCCTACACCTCCTATTTTCTAATGATCATTTTTCTTTTGCAATCCATTGTTAAGCAGTACCCATAAAACATGCATTGCAACAAAGACAGTCAGTGACAGCAGCCCAATGCCATACCCCCCAGTAAAGTTAGATACAAAATAACAGGTTTTAAATGGATTTTTATTAAGTGTTTCACATACTGTGAAACATTTATAACACTCATACCAAGCATGGTCATGTCAAGGATTACTTTGTTGTGATATGAGGATTTCTATACATTTCTGCATGCTCATCAACTGCGTTTGCTTGAAGACTATATTTATTTACACTGCTAGACTCCTAGATATTTTATACACTATGGAATGGAAATAATGCACATTTGTTTAACAACAGAGGGGCAAAATAGTTTGACAAAGGCAGGAACATAAGTTCCAGATACTGAAGTGGGATGGAATGAAAATTAGTAACCTAGGGAAATGGCATCAGTAAATGGAATGGCCCAGGGCCAGCCAGTTGGAAATTACTGATGAATGTAGACTAGCTAATACTTGAAGATCCTAGGTGTAGATGGCAGAACAAGGGAAGTAGACGGGAGTGTGGTCATGGGCAGGCTGCACAGGACACTGATAAGGAAGAACCCAGCAATAAAGGCAAACAAGTACACAACAGAGGTGGAGTGTAACTAGGAGGGATACTAATAGAAAGAGAGGGGCTGCAGAAAAGAGGGCATTTCTACACAGATTAGAGGGATCACTGAGGATCCTCAAACAGTAGAAAACCTTCTAAAGGTTTTGAAAAGAAAGAACATAAAGATGGCTACATCAGGAAAGAAGATTCTTAAAAATTATGTACAGAGCAAATTATGATGCTAAGGGGTCTGAAGTTGAGGAAGCGAGAGCTATAACAGCTCAATGCAGTGTTAGTGACAAAGGATCCTATTAAAACATATTTGAATGGGCAAGAAGAAGAGGAGTCTAGCCAATCAAGTGTAGCGTTAATGATAAGGGATTCTATTAACATTTATATCTGAATGAGAATCAATGCAGCAACATGGCATGACAGGAGACATTGTCACATCTGACATTGTTTAAAGTGAGTTAGGCCTCAATGATGGCAACCAAAATGAGGACAAATTGCCCACATGTGGCTGTACATGTAGGCGTACATCAGGGGAATTTCATAAAAGAGGTGGTGAAGTTAAGTGAAGAGATGTTTGGAGAGTTATGTAATTAAGTTAATAGTTGGATAGCTTCTCCTTAGTGGTACCAGTGTCACGTGTGTGCAGGGTTGGTACGCTTTATGGGAGTTCACAAAGTGTTTGAAGGTCTGCTATAAGGTATAGCTTTGGGGTGACAGATGGTTGATGGAAACATACACCCAATGATTGAGAACTGTGCGGTTGGTTGGTGACCATCTACCCCTAAGTATGTGGTATAGCCATATGCCAAAAAATGGTACAGAAAAATCTGTTAAAACCATGGTGTCATTAACCTAAAATAAAAGTGGGAGGAATGGAAGATTCATTAATGGGGGGGGGTACAGAATTAGAAGAATCAGTGATAAGAGCAGTTAGAAATGTTCAGACTATCTCTGAATAGAAGAAAGAATAAGGGAGCAGACAATAATGTTTTATAAAACCAAAAGCCTAGATAATAAAATGAGCTAAGTTTATGCAGTACTTATTATTACTAACCTTAACATTAAAGCCATAACAGGAAAAAGTCCATAAAGGAAAAAAAGCCCCCAATAGTGTTAAAAGGATTCTGGAAGTTTGAAAAGCACAGAGAAAGTAGGAAAGGACTGAAACACTGGTCCACACTGGACAAGGACTACAGTGTGCAAATGATGTTAGGGATGAACAGGAGTGATAATGTAAGGTGGTGAGTCTGGTGACCTTAAATCTGGATGGAGAAGAACAGGACCAGGGATGCATAACTGCAACATGCAGGCTGTCAGCTACAGGAAGCATGAATGATGGCAGACTAACATACAGAATCAGATGTGATGAAAGATGGAAAGAGACATGATACTTGCAGGATGTTTGGCCCTCCTATAATAAATTGAGAGGCAGATACCCAGCGGAACAAGACCATGAAATCACACACAAAAACATTCTTCCCACCTATAAGGATCACCAGAACAAGAAGAATTCAAATTCACATTATCCTTCTCAGCACAAGGGAAATGAGGGTGCTTAAGAATAGAGTGTATAAGTGACAGAGACTGCAGCAGTATATGTCTCAAGAGCTCCAGGACAGGAAATGGAAGGACACTGAAGATAAGGGTATTAAACTGCAGGAGGGTAAATATCAATTTCTAATCCATATTCACACAGTACAGCTGCATTGTGCAAATATGTACAGTCTTCTTTTCTAGGGTCTATATTGGATAATCAAACTTTTAAAAGTTTGACTGTCATATGGTCAACACCATATGATTGAACTTTTAAAAGTTCGAACATCTAACAAAAAAAAGTAAACAACACAAATAACCTACCTGAACGCTTTAAGTAGGGGGACAAGCCCACCTGCACCCCACACCGCCCACTCTTTAAATATACCAAATCTGAGATCACACTACAGTGCAGAAAAGGGAAATCTTCCCATTCTGCATGGCACAGATATCTCCATTAAAACGTTCAAATTTGCAAAAATTCAACCATATGGTGTCGAACATATGACATTAGAACTTTTGAAAGTTTGATCTTCCAACATAGACCCTCTTTTCTGTTTCTTATTTCCTCTGACTTTACTTACTTTATATTATAAGATATGGTGTTACATTTGTAACCCAGGCCACATTTGTTTCTAAATATTTATGCATGCTATGTATCCTATGTTCCACTAAACATACATACATAGTGTGTATGTATGTATGTATGTATATATATATATATATATATATATATATATATATATATATATATATATATATATGTGTGTGTGTTTGTGTGTGTATGATATGATCCAGGCCATCTTTATTTTGGAGAAGGTTCCCCTGCATGCCCTAGTAAGCAGGGGGTGTGCAGTTAGAACTTGTCTGATTGAAGACTGCTGGAACAGGGCTCAGTTTTGAGCTTTTTTCTGGTTAATTGGGTAACTTGTTTAAATCAGTTTGTTCGTTTTCTATTGTTTTTTATATATATATATATATATATATATATATATATATAAATTGCACTTTATTCATCTACTTTTACTGTATTTGTGTTTCTTCCTACTTTATTACTGGGGGGCACTGACTACCTCTGATCTGCGATATATAAAAATAAGTATCCTTTTCTGTGCTTTTAAACTGTTTTTTGAGTCTATCTGCTTTATTTTCTGAAAAAAAAAAAAAAATATATATATATATATATATATATATATATATATATACTTGTTTCCCCGCCTTTCTAAGCTAGTATACTCCAGTTTTCAGGTTAGTGCTGAATTCAGGGCTGTGTTACAAATCTGTGTTTGCCCATACCTTACTTGGATAGAAGGAAGTTTCTCTGTTCACCTGTGAGAGAGGGGAGCTTTGAGCAGCCTCTCTGTCACTGGAGGATTGGTTTCAACCAGAAATTAGTAGTTTATTGGCCATTTTGGGCTAATTTCTATCTCTTTCATTTCCCTGCTATAAATACCGTATTTGCCCTGTTTTGAGCACCGAGCAGCACCGGTTAGCTAGGGTAAAACTATTCCCGGATACACAAAGTCTCCTGTTCAATTTTTCCCTTGGAACTAGACAAATTTTCAACTTAAGCACTCAAGCCATTAATTTCTCAGCCCGGCACCTGCTCAAAACTTATAGCAAGCACTTATAAACCCTAACACCAGACCCTCCTGTACTGTACAGAAGGACAAGGCTCTCTATTCGACCTTACGAGCCATCCAGTAAAGCAGTTCACTGTACCTATACAGGCCTGTCCAAAGGGCAGTTTCAGGTGTACTCTCCAGTCAAACTGGTGAACCTGGGCATTCTGAGGCAATGTTACAACTGCCTCATGTACACAGCCAACCCCCTCCTCCTACCATCAAACACTAATACAGGCGAGAGATGCAGTTATAAAGCCAAACTAGAGGATAAGCTCTCTCAACCCAAGACTGGATCAGACAGTCAAGAGGAGAAGGAAAATACTTGCAACATACCACCAGTCTTACATAGACCCATTAAACCAGCACTGGCAAAAAACACACATAAATACATGGAAACATACTCGGAGGTTCTAAATAAAAATCTGCAAAACCAACAGAGACCTCCAAAGCAAATATCCAAGCAACCTCCACCCCCCAACAAAAACCATGAAACACATACTTCACAAAACCAGTGTGCCATGTAATCACAGCCCTTAAGGCAAAATAACATACCCAACATACAAGTAATAGGTGACTCTATAGTCAGGCACACTGACGTCCCACTCACTAGGCTGAATAAGGAGAAGGTTAATGTTAGCTGCCTGTCGGGTGCCAGGATCTGCCACATAACACAAGCACTCAGGTTACTCCAGAACAAGTACAAATATGACTCTGTCATTGTCCATGTTGGTGTGAATGACCTGAGCCATACCTCCCTGGACTACATGAAAAGAGACATGGAAGAGATCTCTGATCACGTAGCCCAGGCCAGTATGACCCTGACCCTGACTAGCACCCTGCCCTCACCAAGAATGATACCACGGTATAAAGAAAGAATTCTTGATTTCAACAATTGGCTAAGTTTCTGGTGTCATTCAGAGGGGATCCAGTGTCTGTCTGCCTGGGATGACATGCTCGACAAGCCACACTGCTTCACTAGAGATGGCTTGCACCTGTCACCCCTAGGCTTTTGAATACTTGCCAAGGCTCTTGCCACCCCCATAGTGCCTTTTTTAGGCAAGGCTCAAAAGACAAACCCACTGCCGTAAATAGCACAAGTAACAAAAAACTGAGGGTAATGCTACTCAATGCCAGAAGTCTAAACCTCAAAATGCACGCACTCGAGGCACTCCTCAGTATGGAGAAAAATGATATATGTGCAGTAACAGAAACCTGGTTTAAGGCTCCAGAGAGCACCCCAGCACTACCAGGCTATAACTCATACCATATATTTCAGCCACAGAACCCAAACCGAAATACAAAAGGTGGGGGCATATCCATATTCATCAAGGATACCCACACCTCCAGGTTAGTGGCACAGCACGATGCTTCAGAAATCATCCACGTGCAACTAACAATGAGCAAAACTGCAATTCAAATTGAAGCTTACTACAGATCACCCACCATGTCTCAGGACCCATATTCTGTGCTTCGGGAAACACTGGGAAACATAAAGGTCCTACCAAACACCCTAATATTGGGTGATTTCAATTACCCAAACATTAACTGGGAGAACTACTCAAACACTAACTCCCTTGCCCAACTTTTCCTAGAATTTATAAACTCAAATGCCCTGGTTCAACTGGTCAACACTCCCACCAGAGGTGACAACATATTGGTCCTGGTCATCACCATGGGCGACCGGTGTTCCACACGAGAGGTCAACCCCTTGCTGGTTAGATGTGACCATAAACAAATCACTTTGGATAACCATATTCTGCCTCCACCCCCGGACAAGAAATCCACCGTGAAAAACTTTTCAAAAGCAAACTTCATGTTACTTAAGACCGAGGTGGAAAGTTTCAAAGCCCCCATGCTGAAGAATAACACTGTCCAAGCTGCAAAATCCTTTACTAATGCATTCTACGGGTAGTTACAAGAATGCATGGATCGTGCCATCCCAAGCAAAACCAAGACACACTCCTCCAAGAAAAGGAAACAAGTCTGGTGGACTTCTGCCATAAACAAGCTATGCAATAGAAGGAGAACACTAGTACATAAAAGAGTAAAATCCTAAGAAGGGAAGACATCCCTGATCAGTATCAGCAAGAAACTATGATCCCTCATAAATTCATCCAAGGCGAACTTTGAAAGAAAAAATGCCAAGGACTCCAAAGATAACCACAAGGCATTCTTTAGCTATGTCAAAAATCTAAGTGGCAATGCTCAGATTTGCTCGGAGTTAGTGCAGAATAGCACAAAATACACTGAACCGACTGATATCGCCAACATCCTGGCAGACAGGTTCAGCGCAAACTTCACCCCCAAAAGGGCCCGTAACCATACCAGAAGAATGTAAAGTCCCTGAAATCATAGACACTCAGGTTAAAACAGCCCACCCCAAAGCCAAAAGCACAGCATCAATGGGACCAGACAGTGTCCCAGGCTGCGTCCTACACAAGCTCAAAGACGAACTAACCCCTCACCTAAGCACACTGTTCAAACTCTGCCTCTCCACAGGCTATGTACCCATAGAGTGGTGCACAGCAATGGTTATTCTTGTCCACAAAGGAGGAGCCACAACAGACTCCGGGAACTATTGTCCTATAAGCCTGACTATCTTGGTCTGCAAGGCTATGGAGCGCATCATCATGGAACTCATTAACAGAGACATTAGGAACCTCCAAACACTGGACCTTACCCAGTTTGGCTTTGTTAAGGGCAGATCATGCCTCCTAAACCTGGTGGACTTCTTTGAGACAGTTACCAAGACTATAGAGGAGGGAAAGGTGGTACACACAGCCTACTTAGACCTCGCTAAGGCCGTCAACACCATTCCCCATTCTGGTATTATAGACAAGCTCACCAGCCTGAACATAAACCCCTACGTCACAAGATGGGCTGCCAACTGGCTCATGGACAGAACCCATATGGTGAGAGTTGCGGAAGCTAGGTCCGACTGTAAACCGGTTACAAGTGGCATTCCCCAGGGCTCAGTCCTAGGACCCCTCCTGTTCGGCATATACTTCTCAGAGGTACAGGCAAGCACAGGAGGACTATGGCTGACCAAGTTCGCAGACAACTGCAAACTAGGGGCTACAATTCACTCTCCGGCTGACACAGACATCCTCCAAAAGGATCTCACTGAGACGGATACCTGGTGTCAAAATCATGGCCTCAAGCTAAATGCCAAAAAGTGCATAGTCATTCTGTTTGGAAAAAACAAAGTGCCCACAAACTACCACATAGGTGGCAGTCCCCTAAATATGGAAAACGTAATAAGGGATCTGGGGACCCAAGTAGATAGCAATCTCACCTTTGATAATCACATTGCCAAAGTGGTTAGAAAATCCTTCTACGTGGCCCACCTAAAAAGCAAAAGGGTTTGGATCCAGATCAAAAGAGGTCATTGTGCCCCTCTACTCATCAGACTCATCTTAGAGTACAACACCCCTTTTGGGATGTACCTTACAAGACAACTGCAACAGCTGGAAAGACCACAGAAGTACCTCACCAAGAGGATTAATGGCCTCAAACAGATGCCCTATGCAGCTCGACTGAAGAAACTCCAGTTGTACTCGGCTGCATACCGCCTACTCAGAGGTGATCTCTGCCTGACATACAAGGCCATGTCCAACACAGAATTGATGGACATGATCCACCTAAAGAAAACCTTATCCCCTTGAGCCACACCCTCTAGGGATTTAACCTCACCACAACAATAAATAGGATGTGCTGGAGGGATAGATTCCTGTCCCAGAGGCTTCCCATGCTTTGGAACAAGATCCCAATCTACATCAGGCAGAGCTCCTTGCTAACACTCTTCAAAATAAACCTTGATGAGTGGATGGGAAATAGAAAGTTTACCTCGGGGATCACTTCAGTGGCTCTGCTGGACAGAGACACAGGGAACTAATCTAAGGGGGCGGCGAAAGCCAACACATTCTGGCTAGGCTTATAAATGCCTTCGGGCAGATAGCCTTGTACCCACCTATGAACCTACAGATATATATATATATATATATATATATATATATATATATATATATATATATATATATATATATATATATATTTATATATAATGCATTCAGTAAAGGCATACACAGGGATAGGTTGAATGAATCTAGTCTGAATCATTAAAAATAAATGTAACAAAAAACATTTCACTGAATACAGTTTCCCAAAAGTGTGTTGCTGAAAAATAGGAGCTTTGTTCTGTAATACCCCTTGCATATATATTCTGCCACAAAGTCATATGAGGCATTGGGTTAAGTTTTGTACTTAAAAAAAATAATCCCACAGATTACTTTATCTGCAAGTACATTTCCTGAAAAGTAACTTGGATTTTACTTTTGGTCATCCACAATACTATTACAAGAAACTACTGGCAGCAGAGGAAACAAAAGGGTAAATCCAAAGACCAAATTACCACCATAACAGCTACAAACAAATGCAATCTGAGAGTCATGCTGCTCAACGCTAGAAGTCTAAATCTTAAAATGTACTCTCTCGAAGCACTTCTTAAAATGGAGAACATCGACATTTGTGCTGTAACAGAGACTGGTTCAAGGCAGCAGAAAGCACCCCTGTACTACCAGGCTATAACTCGTTCTACACCTTTTGGCCCCAGAACTTGGACCAAAGCTCCAAAGGTGGTGGTGTTTCCATATTCATAAAGAATGCGCACACCTCCAGACTGGTAGCCCAACATAATGCATCTGAGATACTTCAGGTGCAGCTAACACTGGTTAAAACAGCGATTTAGGTCGTAGCCTGCTATAGGTCCCCAACCATGTCCCAAGACTCACACTCCACGTTCCTAAGCACTCTGGAGAATATTAGGGTCCGACCTAACACTCTCATACTGGGCGACTTCAACTACCCCTCCATTAACTGGGAAAACTACTCATGTACCAATGCACTTGCCCAATGCTTTTGGAATTCATTAATTCCAATGCTCTGGACCAGCTCATTCTTACCCCCACTAGAAGTAGCAACATCCTTGACCTGGTCATTACTAACATGGGCAGCTGTTACTCTACACCAATAGACATCTCCTCCCTGGTTAGATCTGACCAGAAACTAATCACCTTGGAAATCCACAACCCTCCCACCCCCACCCCCACACAAAGGTAACCACCATGAAAAACTTCTCCAAAGCTAACTGTGGGCTCCTAAAAACAGAGGTGTCTAACTTCACGGCACCCATGCAAATGGAGAATAGTTGCATGACTGCCAAATCTTACACCAATGCACTGTACGAACACGTATACAAATGCATGGATCTCTCCATATACAATAGAAGCAAGATGCTCTCCTCCAAAAAAGGAAGCCAATCTGGTGGTCTCCTGCCATAAACAAACTCTATAACAGAAGGAGGAAACTGATGCGGAGATAAGGTGAAGTCCCAAGACTGGAAAAACTCCCTTATCAGCCTCAACAAAAGGTTGAGATCCCTCATCAAATCCTCTAAAGCTAGCTATGAAAACAGAATTGCAGCAGATAGTAAAGACAACCACAAGGCCTTCTATAGTCATGTAAAGAATCTCCATGGCAATACCCAGGTTTGCTCTGAGCTACTGCACAATGGTACCTCCTATACCAAGCCAACATATATTGCCAATATACTAGCCGACAGATTCAGTGCTAACTTTACCCCCCCCCCAAAGGGCCAATCACAATACCAGTAGATTGCCAGGCACCCAGTATTACTGCTGCACAGTTAAAACAGCACTGTCCAATGCCAAAAATACAGCTTCTATGGGACCTGACAATATCACAGGCTGTGTTCTACATGAACTACAGAGTGAACTGGCACCTCACTTGTGTGCCCTGTTCAATCAAAGCCACACCTCAGGCTTTGTCCCTACCGAATGGCGCACTGCTACAGTCATCCCTCTCCACAAAGGAGGAGCAACTACAGACCCCAGGAATTATCGCCCAGTTAGTCTGACGAGTCTGATATGCAAAGCTATGGAATGCATCATCATGGACCTAATAAACAAGGATATAGGGAATCTCCAAACTCTGGATCCTACACAGTTTGGTTTTGGGAAGCGTAGGTCATATCTGATCAACTTGGTCGACTTCTTTGAGTCAGTCACCAGACCTGTGGATGAAGGCAAGGTGGTGCATACAGCCTACCTTGACCTGGCCAAGGCCCGTGATACCATTCCCCACTGAGGAATCATAGAAAAACTCACTAGCCTAGGCATCATCCTCTATATCACTAGGTGGTTTGCAAACTGGCTCACAGATAGAACCCACAGTGTGAAAGTAGCTGACTCCAAATCAGACTACTGACCAGTCACGAGTAGATTCCCACAGGGTTCGGCCCTGGGTCCTGTCCTGTTTGGTATCTACTTCTCTGAAGTCCAGGCCAACACGAAGGGACTCTGGCTGACAAAGTTCACAGACGATTGCAAGTTGGGAGCTATTATTAACTTCCCAAGTGATGTTGACATCCTACAGAAAGGCCTCAATGACACCAACAACTGGTGTCAGAACCATGGCCTTAAGCGCAATGCCAAAAAATGTGTCGTCATCCCCTTCAGGAAAAACCCAGTTTCCATGAATCACCACATTGGTGGCAGTCCACTAAACACAGAAGGCATTATAAAAGAGCTAGGAAAACAGGTTGACAGCAATCTCTCTTTTGATCACCACATTGCCACTGTTGTCAGAAAGTCCTTCTATGTGGCACATCTCATTACTAGGGTTTTGCATCCAGGAAGAAAGAGGTCATTGTCTCCCTCTACTCTTCCCTCATTAGGCCAATCATCGAGTACAATGCCCCATTTGGCATGTACCTCACTAGACACCTGCAACAACTGGAGAGGCTGCAAAAGTACCTCACAAAGAGGATCCTAGGCCTTAAACACTTGTCCTATATGGAAAGACTCAAAAAACTCCAACTACTCTCTGTCTCATATCGACTACTTAGAGGCGATCTCTCCTTGACTTACAAAGCCATGTCTGACCCAGCTCTGTTAGAAATGCTACATCTAAAGAAATCCCAATCACTCCACACCACACACTCCAGAGACCTCAACCTCATTACCACAATCAACAGAACATGCTGGAGGGACAAGTTCATAACCCAGAGACTGCCCATGCTATGGAACAGACTTTGCATACATGACAAGCAGAGCACCTCACTGGCCCTCTTCAAGAGAAATCTTGATGAGTGGATGAGAAATAGAAAATTCGCCCCAGGGATCACTCCAGTGGCTCTACTTGACAGAGGCACTAGGAACTAAGTACGGATGGCACGATGCCAGGGTAATCCTATGGGCTAGGCTTGTAAAGGCTCCAGAGCCATTAGCCTAGTACACACCTATGAACCTATTAAAGAAAAAGTTAACAATATGTATTTATGTAAGAAATAGGAAGTCTGAAGAGCTTAATGAATAAGGCAAGGGAGTCCATAACAGAAAAGTGAAGAAGGCACCGAAAATAATATAAGGTAGGTATGTGATGAGTGTAAGGCTTGAGCTGAAAATAGGCAGTTAAGGCAATCTGGAAGGCTAGGGAATCAACTTAGTAGGAACTAATTCAACAGAGGATGGTCATAAAGGAACCTTTCAGGCATGGAAGGAGTTCACTCAAGTTCAGCCAGAGAAAGGAGTGGAAGTCTGAATAGAGTTGTCCTAAAATTACATAGTCTGTGTCAGGAATAAAATGGTCCAGTGGGCTTAGGGCATTAAAGTAGAGAATGTGATACCCTTGCACTCAGTAGCATCCTAGGAGGAACTACTTAATTAAACACTCAATTGACCTTGGGTGCATCCCAGGAAAAGCTATTGTCATGAGATAAGTTAGCAGGGAAGGCTGGGAGTCTTCTGGAATGCCAGTCATCCACTTCATGGGTGAAAACTAAGAGTCACACAGGAGACTTCTTAGAGTCTGAACTGAGCTTTTTCAAAGACTGGGTCACTGTCATAGTTTACTAAATTAATTATGTGGCTGCATTGTGTTTGGACTTCAGCAAGACCTTTGGCATGTCTCAGAGAAGGGAAAATTAAATTATACAGAATGCAACAAAAACTACTGAGGTTGACAAAGAAACTGGCAAATTGATAGGAGGCAGATATTAGAGAACTATTAGGCAATTAACTGGTAGCTAATGGGGTGACATAGGGCCCAGTGCTAGGATTCATACTGATAAAAATGTTTGTATAAAACATCACATAGGGCATCTAGACTTCAATTAAGACATGGCTGAATAGGAACAGATAGAAATCCCATAGAATGACTTGATGAAGTTTGTTGTTGTTGTTGTTTGTCTTTTGGCTTTTTCCCGGTAAGGGGTCACCACAGCGGAACTCCGGTCCGCTAATGATTGTCAGTAGATTTTTATGAAATGCCGAGGTGCCAGCTCGACAGCCAACCTTCGATGAAGGTACGCACATTTGCACACGCATGTCTTTCGAATGCTACCCAACCGCGGGGAGGACATGCAGAATCCACACAGAAGGCACTCCCAAGCCACGCCGAGAATCGAACGGGAGAACCTCTTGCTGTGAGGTAACAATGCTACCGCCGTACCACCATGGACTACGACTTGATGAAGTTTGTAAAGTTGTCAAAATAGTCTTCTCTGTTTCAGTGGAAGAAAGTGCAACTTTGCATACTTTAACTGTGGGGGTGTGGCGGGTTGAATATATATATATATATATATATATATATATATATATATATATATATATATATATATATAGATATAGATATTAGGAGGAATTCCCTTACAGAAAGGAAAGGATGAAAATAATTTATTGTTATAATTACTTGTACATGGTGCATGTTAAGTCATTGGTGTAAACCAACATCCAGGTTTGAGGTACACTGCAGAAAATGGTCTCAAACGATGTATATATCTTACCCTCATCATGCAGAATTCAGGGCAAGCCTCATCTGAAATTTTCCATTCAGTTGTGGAAGCCATGTTAGCAGTAAAACACCAAGTTAGCTGAGCAGGTATAACAGTGGGCAGCTAAGATAGAAAGAGGAAGTTAGAATAAAGAGTGCACAGGCAGTCACTGACCACATGGAATGCAGACCAAGGAAGACAGGAGAGAAGAGACAATGAGGACAGCAGTAATAGTAGCAGAACTCACTTTTGATGCTGGAAGGATCAGTAGGCTCTGAGTTCTGTCCCCACACAAGGTGCTTGGTTTGCTGTGCCAGTACTAACATTGTATTCCAGCATAAGTGAGGTGTTACATTCCTAAGGTGCCATTCTTTAGACAAGACATTAAGCCAAGGCCATGTGTGCTCATAAACACAAATAGGGTCACAGCTTGAATAAATGGATCCAGGAATGAAAAGCCAAGAAGAAGTAAATACCACAGTTGCATCTCGTGATCCAACCAAATGACAGGGAAGTCACTGTTAGAAGCATCCAGTGATCCAACCAAATGACAGGGTAGCCACTGTTAGAAGCATCCAGTGATCCAACCAAATGACAGGGAAGTCACTGTGTGATGATTGGGGAGAGATGGGCAAAGGCTGCCAGCCTAGTCAAATAGAATTTGATATATAATTCTGGCATTTGTAAATAACTGTAAAATACAGCCATGCTTTCTTGAGTGTAAAAGAACACTTTGAAATGTAGAACTGCAAAATATGTGACAACATTGCACTCTACTGGCCCAGTGAAGCATGTTGTGACCCTTTCATGTTAGAATTTGGCCCCAGTGCATCTGGATGAAGGTTTCATGCCCACCCATTGTTTTAAGGCTAAAGTTTATGACCAGAATTTAGATGTGGAATGTGCTTTATTGCTCTAGTTTCTGTTAGAATATACATGTGAAATGCTTTGTATTCTTGTAAGTTTCTGAGCAGGTGTTAGATTGCTAAATAATACAGTTTGTGGTCTGAGAACTCACACCAGGTGTCAAGATTATGCAATATGAATACTGGGAAAACCTAAGTGTCAAAAATGATGTAATTTGGGAGGGCCTTAGAGACATGTTTGTTAGTAATGTTTAAATACTATTTCTCACAAGAGACTGAAAGCATTTTGACTTTGGACATGTAACTCAGCACTCTGCCTTATGCTCACATGTAAGTTTTAGCACTGTGATTTATTGTAGGAATAGTT
Source organism: Protopterus annectens (assembly GCF_019279795.1). Taxonomy (NCBI): domain Eukaryota; kingdom Metazoa; phylum Chordata; order Ceratodontiformes; family Protopteridae; genus Protopterus; species Protopterus annectens. The sequence goes on along the minus strand of NC_056734.1, from coordinate 691,700,080 downwards.
AAAGCTAGTAAAAATTAATTAGGTATTTTTCTTTGAAATCAAACCCGTCCTGCTGTATTATTTTAAGTTTCTGTGTGATCTGTGAACTCTTAGATATCTCTGTGGTGTAGTAGTTTTGCCTTGTGTTTTAATTGTTTATTATTAAATATTTTTAAAACCTTCTACCTGTGGCTGGTTTGTGTAGAGATAGGCTCTAGAGTACATTGCATATTTATAGAGTTTATTGTAATAGGCCACTATAATAAGCCTTAGACTGTATAGTCACATTACCATTGGATAATAATATTGCACAGTAATAACTGGACACCCTTTTAAGGGCCTTTTAGTAGATGATATTATTAGCTGGGTGGTGGCAGGGATTACTACCATATGGTCTGGGTAAAGGGGCAAAGCTGGAGAATCTGTCAGCCTTTCCCAGGAGTGTCTGTGAAGTTGTATAAATACTTATCTCAAAGTGTGTGTATGTGTGTGGTGTGTCAGCTACTTGGTAGAGACACGAAGCACTGGTTGGACAGAGAGAGTACTGGAGGTTTTAGCTTGCCCAGCTAGGCTGAGACCTGGACCCTACAGCTGTGCCAGTGGGGAGTCTTATTGGGGACCTGGTGAGCAAAGGGGCAACCAGCCCCAAACTGACTGTGATCTCTGTGTGCACTTAAGGGAAATTGTACTTTACTGTGTGTATTTGTTATCCTTTCCTCTCTTCTAGAAGACGACCTCCCTGGTGTTAGTGGTGAGGATTGAGGCTCCTTGATTGCTGAGCCAGGGCACGGTCGTCACAAGTGTTTGGCAGTGGTGGGATCTACTTCACACACTAATTGGCTTGTAGTGGTGTGGGTAGAGCGAATTCCTATAGTTTATGTACAGTGATCTCTAAAAGTGTTTTGTACTCTAAAATAGCCACACAGTGTATACTCAGAGTTCAGATCACAATTGTTTTATTTCTTTTGTTAGCTTAGTGTTAGTCAGGTTGAGCAGGCAGCATGTCAGCAGAGGAGTATGGAAAGCTGACAAAGAGCCAGCTGGCAGAGATGTGCCAGGCTAGGGGGCTGGTGCATGGAAACCTGACTAAAGCAGACCCGATGGCAGCCTTGGTTACAGCTGCATCAGAAAACAGCAGCCTGGAGGACACTCAGACTGACATTGGAGATACAATATCCTCAGAGAATGGACAGCTCAACCTTTCTGCAGTGGACTTAAAAATCTAAAGAGACTTGAGTTGGAGGCCAGGCATATGAAACTAAAAGCAGCCGAGAAAATGAGGAGTCTACAAGGTGATTAAAATGAACGGCAGAGGAGGCATGAGAGGGAAATCTGACTCTTTGCCAGAGTCATGGAAGTAATGGGGAAGGAAGTAACTGGACCCCAGAAGCACAAAATCTCAGTAAATTTCTTCCACAGTTTAAAGAGGGGGATAATTTTGATAGCTTCAGTCATATGTTTGAATGGGTATGTAAACAGTATGAAGTTGACCAAAGGCTCGGGGTATGGTTCCTGACCCCCTTGCTCCATGGTAAAGTTGTAACTTCTTTAGCAAAAATGCATGACACTGACTGTTTTGATTACACTGCTGTAAAAAGACACTTGTTGGAATGTTTTAAGCTAACACCTGAAATGTACAGGAAAAAGTTTTGTGAGCATAGATGCAAGGCAGATGAAAATGTATGTGAATATGTTGCTGAACTGATCACTTATTTTCATAGCTGTGTGAGTGGATGTCAGGTCACCACTTTTGAAAGGCTGGCAGACCTTTTGGTAAGAGAACAAGCCCTTAGCACTTTGCCTGAGGACATGAGGATCTGGTTAGCTGATAAACAGTGTGCTACTTCAGAGGAGTTGGGGAAGAAGGGAGACCTATACCTGGCCAGCAGGGCAGCCCTGCACAGGAAGGGGACCCCCAAGTACTGCTCATGGGTCTATAGGAACCCATGATGGGCAGCACAGACTGCCCCAACAGAATCCACCAGTATCAGGGGAAACCACTAGTCCAGGTACACGTCCAGGAACTAGGGTTAAATGTTTTGAATGCAACCAGTGGGGCCATCTGGCATACAGGTGTCCAGGGATGCAAGGTGGGGGACCAAAGGTGTGGGAGCCAGTAAGTGGTAAAGACAAAATGCCAATAGTAGGTTGTCTTGAGACAACAGAGGTGTGGAACTACCATCCTGCAGATGTCCTGAGAGTGAAGGATTTGGATGAGGCAGTACTATGTGCTTATGCAGTTACATGCAGTGAGGCTAGGAGACAAGCATGTGGGTCTGGTAGCCTGGGGGAGACCCAGACAGACTGCATACTTGCAGCCGGGACTGCTGAGATGGTTACTTCAGGGAGAGAGCTACACTGTAGCAGTGAGACTGAATGTGAGCTACAGCTGCTTGTGGGTACTGATATTCCCTTGGACAGGGTAACTGCAAAGGTAGAGGTGAGTAGTAGTACCCAGGCTGACAGTGAGGCACCAATGTCAGAGGATGCCCAACATCCTGTGGAAGGGAAGCTGGGAAGGGTTACAAAGAGATACTTGAGATAGGCTCAGCTCTCAGACCCTACATTGCAAGGCCTGAGGCAGGTAGCTAGGGAGGCACCTGATTCTCAAGGGAAGGGGGAATCTGTATACTGGAACAAAGGGTTACTGTACAGAGAGTGGACCCCTGAGGGAGGGCTAGAAGGTGAGAGAGTACAGCAGTTCATAGTGCCTAGAGATTACCATCTGGCACTTCTAGCCATAGCCCATGATATTCCCTTTGCAGGTCATATGGGCATAAAACGTACAAAGAGGCATATTATGCAAAACATCTATTGGCCTGGAATTTCCAGAGATGTAACAGGGTACTGCAGGACCTGTTAGCAGTGCCAAAAGGTAGGCAAGGCAAGAGACAAGGTGAGAGATCCTTTGATGCTTGGAATTTCCAGAGATGTAACAGGGTACTGCAGGACCTGTGAGCAGTGCCAAAATGTAGGCAAGGCAAGAGACAAGGTGAGAGATCCTTTGATGCCTTTGCCTGTGATTGAGGAGCCATTTCAGAGGGTAGCTATGGATATTGTGGGTCCTCTAAGTACCCCATGTTCCACAGGGAAAAAGTATATCCTAGTGATTGCAGATTATGCTACACAATACCCTGGGGCAGTGGCTTTGTCCTCCATTGAGGAAGAGAAGGTGGCAAATGCTTTGCTAGAGATTTTCAGCAGGGTAGGTTCCCCAAAGGAAATACTGTCTGACAGAGGTACCACTTTTATGTTAGACCTGCTGGATTTTCTGTGGAGGTCCTGTGGGTTGAAGCAGATGAAGAATACCCCCTACCATCCCCAGACTAATGGTCTTGTTGAGAGGTTAAACTCTACAATCAAGTCCATGCTACTGGCATTTGCAGATCAGTTTAAGAGAGATTGGGACAAATATTTGCCCCATCTGTTGTTTGCTTACAGACAGATTCCTCAGGAATCCACAGGTTTTTCACCCTTTGAGTTGCTGTATGGGCATAGCGTGAGGGGACCTCTAGATTTAATTTGAGATGAGTGGGGAGGTGAGTGTGAGTCTCACAAGGAGTCTGTTGTGGTATATGTCCTGAACCTCAGGACAAGGCACAGGAAACTCATGGGCCTGGCCCAGGAGAACCTGGCAGAAGCCCAACAACAGAAAAAGGTGTGGTATGACAAGACTGCTAGAGCTAGAGAGTATGCTGTGGGGCAGCAGGTGATGGTTCTCATTCCTATCAGACACAACAAGCTGCAAGCAGCTTAGGAGGGACCCTACAAGGTGGTAAGAAAGGTAAGTGATGTTAACTACATGGTGGAAGTGCTAGGCAGATGGCAGGGGCACAAATTGTACCATGTTAACATTATGAAACCTTACCATGATAGGGAGGCCCTTGTGCTGAGCATTTGGAGTGGATTGCAGGAGGAGTCTGAGAGAGATCTTGTGACTGATCTCCTCAGTTAGGCTCGGGCTGACACCTCAGTGGAAGGGGTAGCAATGTCCCAGCAGCTATCTCCTACCCAGGTTCAAGAAATCCAAGCAGTGTTGCAGGAATTTGGGAACGTGTTCACTGGGAAACCAGGGTGCACCCACCTGGTGCAGCACCAGGTGGATACAGGACCCCAAAGGCCTATCAGGCAGGCCCCGTATAGGGTGCCTGAGAGAGTCAAACAGACTCTGAAGGAGGAGGTACAGGAGATGTTGGAACTAGGGGTGATTCAAGAGTCCAACAGTTCCTGGGCCTCCCCAGTGGTACTGGTGCCAAAGAAGGATGGCAGCACCAGGTATTGTGTGGATTACAGGAAATTAAATAGTCACACAGAAGCAGATGCTTACCCCATGCCTAGGACAGATGAGGCCCTAGAGCAGCTGGGTGGGGCTAAGTATCTTACAACCATTGATCTTACCAAAGGTTACTGGCAGGTGCCCTTGACTCCCAGTGCTAGAGAGAAGTCAGCCTTTGTGACTCCTTTTGGCTTGTATGAGTTCACAAAAATGCCCTTTGGGATGCAGAATGCCCCAGCGACTTTCCAGAGGCTGGTAGATCATATCTTAGCAGGAGCAGGAGGGTTTGCCCTTGCTTACATGGATGATATTGCTATCTACAGCCATTCCTGGCAAGAGCACCTTCAGCATGTCAGGGAGGTGCTGGGTAGACTACAGAGGGCAGGGTTGACCATTAAGCTGAGCAAATGTCAGGTGGGTATGACAGAGGTCTCCTACCTAGGACATAAAGTGGGGAGTGGTAAGATAAGGCCAGAATTTGCCAAAGTGGAAGCTATTCAGGCATGCCCTGCACCTGCTACCAAAAAGCAGGTGAGGGCATTCTTAGGGACAGCAGGGTACTACAGAAAGTTTGTTCCCAATTATAGTATGATAGCTGCTCCCCCCACAGACCTGACAAGGAAGAACAGGCCAGATACGGTAGTATGGACCCCAGCATGTGAGCAGGCATTTCAGAAGCTTAAGGAAGCTTTGGGAGGACCCCGTGTGTTAGCCAGTCCAGACTACAGCAAAGACTTTGTTGTGCAGGTGGATGCTTCAAACTATGGGGTGGGGGCTGTACTTAGCCAGATGTCTTCAGTGGGAGAAGAGCACCCAGTGGTTTATCTCAGTCGTAGGCTCCAACCCAGGGAGGAATGCTATGCAGCGGTAGAAAAGGAATGTCTAGCCATAGTGTGGGCACTACAAAAACTTCAGCCTTATATGTATGGAAGAAAATTCACTGTGATGACAAATCACAACCCTCTAACATGGTTAAACAGAGCCAGTCAGCAAAATGCCAAGTTGCTAAGATATAGTCTGGTGTTTCAAGCATATGATATGTCAGTGCAGCACCACAGTGGGAGTAGCAATGCCAATGCAGATAGGCTCTCAAGACAGGGAATAGGGTGAGGTATACCCAGATAGACCTGACACTCTCGAGCGATTTTTCTCAAGGGGCACTAGAAAAACTTGCTTGAGTTCCCCGGGGGGGGGGGGGAGATGTGATGATTGGGGAGAGATAGGTGAAGGCTGCCAGCCTAGTCAAATAGAATTTGATATATAATTCCAGCATTTGGAAATAAATGTAAAATACAGGCATGTTTTCTTGAGTGTAAAAGAACACTGTGAAATGTGGAACTGCAAAATATGTGACAACATTGCACTCTACTGGCCCAGTGAAGCATGTTGTGACCCTTTCATGTTAGAATTCAGCCCCAGTGCATCTGGATGAAGGTTTTATGCCCATTGTTTTAAGGCTAAAGTTTATGACCAGAATTTAGATGTGGAATGTGCTTTATTGCTCTAGTTTCTGTTAGAATATACATGTGAAATGCCTTGTATTCTTGTAAGTTTCTGAGCAGGTGTTAGATTGCTAAATAATGCAGTTTGTGGCCTGAATACTCACACCAGGTGTTAAGATGATACAATATGAATACTCGGAAAACCCAAGTGTCAAAATGATGTAATTTGGGAGGGCCTTAGAGACATGTTTGTTAGTAATGTTTAAATACTATTTCTCACAAGAGACTGAAAGCATTTTGAGTTTGGACATCTAACTCAGCATTCTGCCTTATGCTTACATGTAAGTTTTAGCACTGTGATTTCTTGTAGGAATAGTTAAAGCTAGTAAAAATTAATTAGGTATTTTTCTTTGAAATCAGACCTGTCCTACTGTATTATTTTAAGTTTCTGTGTGATCTGTGAACTCTTAGATATCTCTGTGATGTAGTAGTTTTGTCGTGTGTTTTAATTGTTTATTATTAAATATTTTTAAAACCTTCTACCTGTGGCTGGTTTGTGTAGAGATAGGCTCTAGAGTACATTACATATTTATAGAGTTTATTGTAATAGGCCACTCTGATGAGCCTTAGACTGTATAGTCACATTACCATTGGATAATAATATTGCACAGTAATAATTGGACACCCTTTTAAGGGCCTTTTAGTAGCTGATATTATTAGTTGGGTGGTGGCAGGGATTACTACCATATGGTCTGGGTAAAGGGGCACAGCTGGAGAATCTGTGTCAGCCTTTCCCAGGAGTGTCTGTGAAGTTGTATAAATACTTATCTCAAAGTGTGTGTGTGTGTGTGTGTGTGTGTGTGTGTGTGTGTGTGTGTGTGTGTGTGTGTGTATGTGCGTGTGTGGTGTGCCAGCTACTTGGCAGGGACACGAAGCACTGGTTGGACAGAGAGGGTACTGGAGATTTTAGCTTGCCCAGCTCGGCTAAGACCTGGACCCTATAGTTGTGCCAGTGGGGAGTCTTATTGGGGACCTGGTGAGCAAAGGGGCAACCAGCCCCAGACTGACTGTGATCTCTGTGTGCACTTAAGGGAAATTGCACTTTACTGTGTGTATTAGTTATCCTTTCCTCTCTTCTAGAAGATGACCTCCCTGGTGTTAGTGGTGAGGATTGAGGCTCCTTGATTGCTGGGCCAGGGCATGGTCATCACACACTGTTAGAAACATCCAGTGATCCAACCAAATGACAGGGAAGTCACTGTTAGAAGCATCCAGTGACCCAACCAAATAACAGGGAAGTTACCGTTAGAAGCATCCAGTGATCCAAACAAATGACAGGGAAGTCACTGTTAGAAACATCCAGTTATCCATTTCTAACAGTGGCTTCCCTGTCATTTGGTTGGATCACTGGATACTTCTAACAGTGGCTTCCCTGTCATGTGTGCTCATGTTGTAGGAAGTAAAGATGTATATAAAAGATCCCATGCCACTTTATTAATAAAATAGTAGAAGAATTTCCACAGTGTCTTTGTCAAATTACCTTCAGCCTATATATACTCTGGGGACTAATCTGATTGACAAAATTAAGTAAGTAAATCAATAAATAAATAAATATTTTAGGTCTGCAGCTCGACTTCAGTATGGAGTCTTTGCTATAGAAACTGGGAAGAGGAAGAATGGGGTAAGTCAGCCACATTGCTGTGAGAAATGACAAGTTAGTAGGGAGGAAGACAGGCACAGAGAGATCCATAACATCTGTTTGACTTGTGTGAGCTGGCATCACATTAACCTGTTCACAAGAACTCATGAATAACAAATCAAGTACACATATTCACATAATAACGTGCACTTAAGCTCATCATGATACAAGAAAATGTGAGTCAAATAAAAAGTATTTTTTGCAAGGGTCACCTCCCATGTGGGTATTGTACACCCCCTTACTCTGTTATTCTCAGTCTGAGAACACTCCATCTCTGAGAAAGAGCAAAAGCTGACAGGAAGCATAAAATGTGTCCAGCTTTTTCTTGAAAGTGCTCTGACCTATGACTACCCATTCCTCACTACCATGTGAATAATACAATCTCACTTTGCTGTGGAGTAAACAACATAATATAACTGCGATTGCCTCCAGTTATTTTTGAGTAACTGTAATTCAAGAGGCTTTGTATTATAAACGTACCTCGTAGGATGTGCAGCAGCAAGTCCTGCCCAAACCCCACCCACCAGCCAACAATCGGTGAAAGTACAATAAAATTCATACCGATGCGGCATGAATATTTATTGTGTATTCGTAGTTTGCCCTTTTCCTCAAAGTGTGCAATCTCAGAGGTAGTATATTTAATTTGCAGGGGGTGTGGAGGTGGAGCTCCCCACATGAAGGGTGCAGGAGGGCTTGCCTCCTCTGCAAAAACAAAGGAAAGAAATATTTGCAGTCTTTTCCATACCATGACATGGCCATTTCACATGTCAATCACCGAGGCCACGCCCACTTATGCACAGACCGGCCTGCCAGGTACTCTTCTAATACAGTACTATTCAAGATGGGGGATGCGAGTAAATGACTGTAGTCTGTGGCATAGAGCTGACTGTGGTACATATGCAGACTTGATGAACCAAATGTCATTAACCACCATTTTCATATCCTCACATGCAAGTTCTTAAAATTTAAAATAAAACTGAAAAGTACAAAATACTTGCATATTTTCTTGCAATTTCTGGATCATAGCTGAAAGTGGCCCTTTGAACTAGCCTACTTACCAAGTCAAAAAATGAAAAGGAAATAGTTACATAGATCAGAATACTCATCATGATCAAAGTGTTAAAACATATTCCTTATATAAAATCAGAAAATGCTGATGCAAACTATTAGTTTGTATTTCTGTGTATATATGTTCCTTTGTGGTTATGTTGATATCTGTTGAGGGACTGCCCTTAAATTGATGAATAATCCTTCAGACATAGGATATGTGTGTGTGTGTGTGTGTGCGTGCGTGCGTGCGTGCGTGCGTGCGTGTGTGTGTGTGTGTGTGTGTGTGTGTGTGTGTGTGTGTGTGTACATGCAGGTTACAACTCACAGAATCTTAATTCAAAATTGTGAGTGTTTTACTTATCTACCCTTTGAATGAATCAGTGAATCTATTTATAAGATTTCACAGCTCATTACAAGAATGCTTACAAAATAAAGTTGGGAGCATTTAAGAAGCTGAACAACAATACAGAAGCCTCAAAGGTTTGTAAGGAAACAAGCCGGTTCTGTAAATAAGCTGGTTGAGTGTAGCATAGCACAACAGAGACAAAATTAAATGAAAAAAGGTAAAGCCAATGTAATTAAACAATCTAGAATTACAAGAAGAGGGGCAATATTTTCAGGTGATAACAATACTGAGGTCAGCAGGTCAGGAAGAAGATAGAGAATCAGAGGAAATGTTTCAACAGATCATAAGCAACAGGGGCAGAGAGGTCAGTGAGAGAAAACAAAAAAGTGATTAAAGCAGTAAGGCAATAAGGCTGTTTATGACATGTACATTGTTCACACTGCTGAAGGAAGGAGTCTGTCTAACTGTAAGAATGGGAGAGAAGGACACGTTGCAGGTGAGCAAAGAAGGAAAATGCCTTTTTTTGTATGTGGATTCTTTTAATGATTATAAAATGCAGGTGTGTGGTTTATGGCCACATTCCAACAACGGAGTCTTAAGTACAAGGACTGAGGACAGTTGTTGCTGGCAGTGGTCCAGGCTCATATGTCACTGTCTAATGCTGCAGACAGTGATGTATTGTTGTTGGAGTACTGGACAGCCTATGCCACTCTGTGTGAGATGTGATGTAAAACGAAGAGGATTTCAAACGTTTCAGCTGTGCTCCAACTAGTTATATTGCTACATTTGCAGACTTAACAGATTTAAAATTATTTTCTTTAAACACATGCTCTATGCCTGAATGAGCATTGATGAATTGAAGGGCAGATCTCCAACACATATATTCATATGTACAAATAAACACATACACATACACATGCATGCGCGCACACAGACACACACACACACACACACACACACACACACCCTATATCTAAAGGATTATTGATGAATTCAAGGGCAGACACACAACACACATACAAATATGTACAAATGAACAGATCCAGAGACATACACACAGACACAAAGCAACATTGATTAATTTGGTTACAGTCAGACAAACCTATGTTTGAGGGGGCACTGATAAATTCTAGGTCAGACCCTCAACAAAATACACATATGCACAGGTAAAGACATATGCACACACATGCACATGCATACACACATACACTATATACACACAGCACACTACTGAGTCTGTTGCCCCAGTGTGCACACATAAACATACACCAATGACTTGCAGAAATGTTTGACATTAAAACAGGAAGCAGATCTCAGCCTGCAAGCAAGCAGTCCCATGGTGGTCCAAAGAAGCTTACATTGTGCTGATAATCAGAAACTAGGCCCTGGTTGCTTAGAGAGAGAGATTTCACTATCTGCTTGAGTAGCTGGTTTCCCAACCTGATTATATGTGTAACGTAAGCTCCCTGTGAACTACCTAGGGAACTTGCAATTAAAGTAGTACATTCTGAGAGGAAAACGTAGCACAGCAGTCTGTGCTGCCAAAAATCATGAGACAAACATTGCCTTAGATGGAAAGAAGGCTTCTATGCTTCATTTCACACATGCTGGTTGGTGATTATATTATACTCTGCAAACACTCTTCCTCTTTGTTTTGTTACATTTTTCCCCAGATTAGACCAGCACATAAACACTGCTCCTGATTCCAACTCTTGCCTTTCTTCTTATTTTTTACCTGTCAACAAGGATCTAACATCCTTTTATAAATGCTAATAAAGGTAATCACATTCAGACATAACACTCAGATCCATGTTTCCTCAGAAGTTTTTAAGATGCCGCCGCATTAATAGAGGGAAAAGATCATAAAATGATAAAATGCAACAGGTGATACCATTTAATGCACAAATATCGAAGCGCATTACCACTTGAAAGCTAATATCTTAAATAATGTTTTGGCAGTGAAATAATAACACTTTTTTATTCTTTTTTTATCCTTCTGTACTGTTAACAAGATTAACTTAAACTACCATAGTTCTTTTCTGAATTCTGAAGAATATACAGAAACATTGGCATGTGTATTTTATTTGGACACTACTTTCTGTCTTAAAGACACATGCTATAATGTGACCTACTTCCCCCATTATGTTTACTGATATTAACAGTTTTTATCTTTATTTACTACAACTATCTTCACTAACATTTATGTATATAAAATATGAATGCAGTACTATCACTGTTCCAATTCCCCAAACTCTGCTGGATGTTACATCATTTACTTAAATAGATATGTCTCGGGGTGCACAGGCTATAGTAACCTATTAACCAGGATTTAGCAGTGAAGGATTTTCGCCTCACAGCAAGAGATTCTCTGGTTCGATCCTCGGCTGGGGTGCCTTCTGTGCGGAGTCTGCACGTTCTCCCTGTGGTCGCGTGGATGGGTGGTCCGGCTTCCTCCCACATCCCAAAGACATGCTGTATGTGGATTGGACACTCTAAATTGGCACTAGGTGTGAGTGCGTGCGTGTGTGTGCCTTCTGTGGAAGGTTGGGCACCAGGCTGGCAACTCAACACCATAAAACTCCACTGCCAATCATGAGCGGACAGGTGATCGGCTGTGGTGACCCCTAACCGGGAAAAGCAGAAAGAAGAAGAAGCAGTGAAGGATTTTCATGTCAGGTACTGCTGCTATATGATATTTTATTGCAGTGTTTCATATTTCCATGGTGTCTTTATTAACTATTAAAATACAGTGTTTGTTCTTGTAATGGCAATGAACACTTCAATGTCCATTTGCGCAGGACAGATAGCTTGAACAGATTGATGAATGAATGTACACAAAGGAAGTTATTGTACTGCTTACAAAAATACAGGGGATGCAACCCCTACATGTGAGTACAGAGAAGCTTTTCAATCCACATAAAACATTTTCATAAACGTTTTCAGTTTGGCAGTCTTGGCCAAAGCAACATTGATTAATTCATCTGCAGTCAGACAAACTATAGTCATAAAATCCATTAGAAATAATTATCCATTTCCATGAATATCCCAACAATAATAGCTTGCTTAACTGACCTGGCCAGAGTCATGCACTACGCAAACAGACAGTGGGATGCAAACCCATGTCAGGAGATTGCAGCTTATTTGCTGCTAATTGCTTTAGTCCCTGAAGCTAAGCTGCCAACCACCTTTATTAAAATAAGTATGACAAAGCTGGATTTAGCCTAAGCCAAGAAACCAGGAGTTATTTTATTTATTTATTTAGTTTTTTTTTTTTTTTCTTAAATAAAGTAAGATATTTACCCAATTTTGTCATGATTTATTTTTACCAAATGTTTGTTGCTCTCCTCCAGTATAAACAGAGCTTTATGAAAGGTTATTTTAAACCCCTGACCTCTTCAAACACACTTCAGAGAAAATTAGACAGAATCTCCTGCAATGTTTTAGGAAGTGGGTGACAGGCATTTGCTGGGAAAGGGGATTTCTCCAAAAATAAATAAAACAATGTGAATCAATGTAACACTATGTTCTGTCTAGCTTTAAGTATGATGCTTTTTCCACTTAACTGACTTATATTGGTACTAGTCAAATAGTTAGAAGTAACAGTCTGAGGAACTTAAAGGTATAAAGTAAGTATTTTTAAATATTTGTATTAAATACTGCAGGTTGTAGGCAACAGTGATAGTGTCAGCTGTGATAAATGGTTGTTATTTTGTGGGTATCGAATTATGGTGGCCTCTAGAAGATACTATGAATAAGAACTCCTCTTTAAGAGCGCAAGATTAGTTGAATTTCAGTGTTTATTTCCAAAGCACTTTTACAGAGCAGTAAAATATACAAATATAAAAATATATAAATAATAGCCAATGTGCATACTAAGAGAGTGAAGGATAAATGATGCAGTTATTATGCATAAAACAATCAGTTAGTTAACTAATCTGGGAAAGTCAGAGATATCTAGCTGCTAGAAGGAAAATCAAAAAGTATAAAGAAGATGGAAACACATATGTCAGTTTAGTCATTTAAATTTAGCAGTGCTTTTGTCTTCTCCAGAATAAAAACGGTTTAACATCAGATAGCAGGCCCAAAAGCAGTGGAGTCCATTCATGTTCAGAAGAATAAATGAAAACACAAAATATACAAAAATAAGAATAATAAATAAACTAATGAATCAATTAAGTCTAGTAAACCAGACATACACAGCAAACAAGCCATATCATAGCCATAAAATAAAATGAACAGTTGGCAACAAAGAGGCTGTTGGACTAATCAAAAGGAATAAAACAGAAACCAGTGAAACCATTCACAAAATGTTTTATGAGTAGAAGAATCTCAACAAACAAAATTTGTAAAACAATGGCAGAACTCCATGCAGGGCATCCTCACATGTAATATGAAGGCCCATTAAGGTTAAATACGCTGTCAGCCAAGTTTACAAGATACTAGCTCCCCCAAAATCTCTAAAATGAAAAATTAACAGCATATTATCCAGAAGTCTAAATAAGGACAGGGTGGACGTTCTCAAAATGAACACTCATTAGACATCAATACAACAAACAACCAAAGAACACCATAGCTGCAGTTCTAAATCACTATATGAATCTCCCATGTGGTGAACACTCAAACACATGAAACTTATCTTAATCACCAGAATACTACTCTGAAGGGAAGTTCTTCCAGGTAAACGAAGGCACGAAAACACATCAACAACTGAAGCACATTTAAAAAATGTCAAAACAAAGTCACAGAAGGCTGGCAATAAAAATGAGCAAATATATGAACCCAGATATTCTGGTCCAGTCATTGATTCTGTGGATACATTTGAGTTATTTCTGGTAAAATAACCAGTGAATAAATCACAACACAATTTTTGCAGTCTGAGTATTCTATAGTAATAGCTTGTGCTGAATTGACAGAAGAAATAAGAAACATAAAGGAAAAAATACAAAATAAAAAGCAGAGCTCATCAGCTGAAACGTTATTCATCACGAGGCAGAAAGTGCCATAACAGACACAGAACTTATTGTTGTTTTATACATATATATATTTTCCACTATGAGTGGATAAAAATAAATTGGAAAAATGCATCTTACCTGATTTGTAGATCACCGAGGCTGAATTTCATTTTGTTGTTAATAAGCTGAACAGCTGAGCTTCCTGACAGGCGGTTAGTTAGTCAATGAAATATTTGCTGACTGCTAGACTGTTGTGCAAACTTACATCTACCCTCTCTGGGACATTTGTTGAGCATTCAGTGAGTATAAGCACCATCCCTCAGGAATGTGATGAATAAAACGTTGCCCCACATCCTCTGCCATAATATTTGTAACATAGAAAACACATAGTTTGAAAATGATAGTCAAGCCAACATTCCTGGCCATATGCTGCACAATCATGAGTCAAAGGAGAAAACCATTACTCTTTATAGAAGGTTTCATGTCCCATAGGGAATGACACAGCAATGGCAGGTCATACTGGGGATGTGTGCTAAAATGAAAACAATACTGTCATGGAAGGGCAGTTACAATTGCAACACAGCAAGGTGAAGAACTGCTTAGGTGCACAACCCACTACCATGCACTACAGGCGGAGGATGTGTCAGATGCAAAAACTGCACAAGATGTGAAAGAGGAGGCTTTAACATCCAGTGACATCCCTTCTATAATTGTTGAGCGATGTATGCAATGGGATCTTTTTGCCGACATACAACAGATGCCTAGGAAATGGGTATTACAGCAGTTAGTACAGAGAACACACCACAAAAGAGACAGAACAGAGAAAAGGACATTGCATGTTATAACAGACATAGCTGAGGATGTCATCAAGCTCAGGGCTGGCAGTGCCATACTGAGGCATGCATCATATGATGGCAAGGAACATAATCTTTGCATGTTGGCAATCATGGCAAATATGGAAAATCTGTCTTGAAGTGGCATCCAGCTTATGGATAGAACATTTCCACAAGGCACAGTATGTAGGCAGTTATATAAATAATTTACCATCCATGACTGTATAGGTATGAGTGATCATGTCAGGATGTCTCTGTTGGTTTATTATCACATGAACAGCAAATATCATGCAATATGTGATTCACTTTTTGGAGTGATAGATATTGCTGCAGAGAGGGGTTGTACATTACAACCACAATTTCTCATGATGCTGTTTGAGCAGGTTTCCTCTAATGCCATGCATAGGGGTATACACTGAGGCCAATGCATATGGATGCCTGTTCCACCTAGGTCAGATCTTATGGCATCGTGTCCAGCACTTAGATGAATGCATTCAGTATGGGACAATACCCTCATTCACTATAGAGGTGAAACAACTGCTGACACTGGCATACCTGCTGCTAGGAGGGTTCCTATTAAATGATCGAAGACACATTCTTTCGAATGTGTCTTGTTCGAACTTGAAAGCACAAAAAGGCAAAATAGCGGAATGGCATATAAGCAAATTCTTTCCCTAGGAAAGAAATTTCTTGGCCGCTTTCATTACTTTGCCATTTTCATGACTGTAGTGCAATCTCGGAGTTGATATATTTAAGTAGGAGGGGTGTGGTGGGCACAGCCCCCCACATCGGCGGGTGCGGTTACATAGAGTGCATACACTCTATGTGATGTTTTAAACATTTTTTGTTTGTTTGTGGAAAAAATCGCTGTTCTAAGCATTCGAGATTGTAAGCTTTCTCTTACATGGGTTCGATAAATCATCATTCGCTTTTTTAAGCGTTCGATGATTTAACATAGACCCAGCTGAGATAGTTGAGGTTTATGACAGTTTACGTGAGCAGTACTCACATGAGGCAATTCCACTCTATGAGTGGTTCAGTGACAACTATTTCCATGGTAAGCCATGCCATTATGACATCCATGTACTTCATGTATGCCATTCCCCACCACTTTTTCCACCTACATTCTGGTCTGTGCATGAACTTGTCTCAATATTACTGCCATGTACAAAGAACCATGTTGATGGTTGGCACCGCCATATCAGGACACTGTGGGTTTGCATGGTCTGGTGTGTGTAATGGTGATGGAACAGGATCATGTTGACAGACTATGTGAGTCTAGTTATGTGGCCTGCAGCACAGTGATGTCCTTTGCCAGAAACTGCAAAGAAAAGGGGAACACTGTGCTGTTGATGTTATGTGGACTTTATCCCATCATCTGCATATTTAAGGCATGCCTGATGAAACACTGCTGACATATATTGTCACTTCTAGCCCTGCACCAGATCAGGCATGAGGTTTGTTGTCCAGTACATTGTAGTCTTTCACAGGGCAACACTCGTCCTGTGCTCTTCATGTATGTTGGCCCGTAAAATGCAGACCTTCAGCATTATTTTATGTGTGCAATGATGTGACACTTTTGTAATTATTTTGGACTTTTTGCCTGGCTGTGCAATATAAACACGTGAATTTATATTTTTGGTGATGACTTCTGGCATTATACCCACTGTGGATGAGACATGTGAATTGTTCTTGCTAATTAGCTTATCTTCATTCATTGTTTTTTAACATCAGTACATGGACAATGCTGCTTACTGTGGATAAAACATATCTGCATGTGATCATGTGTAAATGTTGTCATTGTATTTTCACAGTTCTTAACTACACGTGGAAGGTAAGTGCCTGATCCACTACTATTGTACCATCAACTGTTGAATATTTTTCAGTCGTAGCATAGAGTGAGTAATAAAGAATGCTTTCCATTGCATTGCCATGGCATTTTAGTTTGTGCAGTTCACACTTAGTGCATTATCTTGGTATGTGTGTGTCATGTTGTATGTCTGTAACTGTGAATTATGGATGCTGATTTCGCTGATTTCTGTACACTGTGTGCAACCTTATCTCTTTTACTTCTTTATATGTATATATATATATATATATATATATATATATATATATATATATATATATATATGAACACACATATATATATATATATATATATATATATATATATATATATATATATATATATATTTTTTTTTTTGCATAGTAACTTCAGTAATTTCTCCTTTCTGCACTGATCGATATTATATGCCTCACACAACAGCTACTCAACCACTTCATTTTCAAGCGATATATGTATATATATATATATATATATATATATATATATATATATATATATATAAAAGCAATAAATGGCCTGCATTGCATACTCACTCACGTAAAGATGCATTCCTCAGATATAATAGCTGGCTAAAACAGGCAGTCCTTTTTCTTCCTGTAATCTAAAAAGACTCTTTAGCCATTAAGGAAAAATATGAAGAAATACAGCCTGTTTGAAAGTCAGAATAGTATAGATGACCTTTGCACAGACTTTATTCCATTTAGCTGACAGAATGGCATCCTTAAATGTCATTTTTGAACAATCCTTTTAGCGTCGGTCCACACAGTGGTAAAGAAGATGCTTTCAGAGCACACCCCTTTGTAGAGATAAGTAACTCTCTCAGGGATTTGACTGAAATATAAGAGTATAAGAACACTCACAAAATCACATGTACCTGTAAAACATGTGGTGGTCAGTACTTACATTTCAGTCTGAAAGTTGCACATAATACATATCCTGCACTTCATTTCTCATAGGAGAACCTAAACTCATAAACCGATGTTTAGAGCACTAGATCAACACTTACCATGCGCAAGGCTCACAAGTCAGTGACACCTGTCCTTACCTGCTCAGGACAGGTAATTACTCATCTTCCTAGCACAGAAATTCCATCTAACACAATTAGGGAATGAAAACTATGCAGGATACTTCATGCTGTGCCAAATAAGCCTGACTTTATGGATTCCATTGTCGCTGAACTACTGAGCATTTGTTTTTTGTTTTTTTCAGCAGAGCTGTATGCTGCCTCTGTAGGGGTGATATAACATTTCCAAAAATATGAATGCTTTTAGCAACACCTTTTGAAGAAAACTGGGAAAGGACATTTTTTTTCTTAAGTGTAGAGTCAGCAGTTAGAGTGCGAATACAAAAATGTTAGAAGCAGATAAAACAAAAATATAATGGAAATACATCAGGCATGCTCTTTAAGACTTGAAAAGTGAATCATAAATGGTTTGT
This sequence comes from Protopterus annectens, assembly GCF_019279795.1. Classification (NCBI taxonomy): domain Eukaryota; kingdom Metazoa; phylum Chordata; order Ceratodontiformes; family Protopteridae; genus Protopterus; species Protopterus annectens. The sequence goes on along the minus strand of NC_056734.1, from coordinate 691,682,217 downwards.
CAGGGGAATAGGAACAAAGCACTTGTAAACCATTCAAAGGAAGGAACATAAATCTTTAAAAGACTAATTGCTGTAGTTTAGTGATTCATGTTGTAGCAGATCTTGTGGAGTAAATTTATAAGTGCCTATCTCAGCTGCACTGGTGATTTAGATAGGCTATCTTTAGCTTATAATGACCACGCTGTATGTATGGTCTTGGTAAAGTCTGTTCAGCATTTTCTTATCTGCTTTCAGTAGTTCTCAGAACTATTATACAGTTTTGTTTTTGTGAGCATGCTTCGGGTTCCTAGTCCTCATGTCCCTTCGTGTTTCACCATTGGTTTTGCTGTTGTGAGCATGCTTCGGGCTCTCTAGTCCTCTTGTCTCCTCATGTTTCATCATTGGTTTTACTTCTGTGTGCTTATCTCGAGTTTTCTAGTCCTTAAGTCTCACTGTTCTGCTCATACGTGACTCCTCAGCTCATTGAAGTATCATATGAGACGTCCTACTCCCCAGGTATCCGCAGATGTAGATGTTCAATATTTTCATTTGTACATGCATTCACTTGTGTTTTAAATATTTAGAAGAGGTAAGTAGCCATACCCATCTTGTCCTTTCCATCACATTCATTATTACTTCCTTATTTGCATTTTTATACATACTATTTGACATTAGAAATTATTTCTAGATGCATCCCAGGAAAAAGAAAGTGGTGGGAGCTCTATAAACGCTGGCACTGCAGTAGCTGGCATTTATGTAAAACAATAAATCCATTCATATATATATATATATATATATATATATATATATATATATATATATATATCTATGCATCCCTCAATTTAGATATTTATGGAGAACAAGTGCATCTTTCTCTCGCCAGTTAAATGAATGGAATTTGAATTTCTGTACTTTTTATTGGCTTATTATGTTTGGATAAACATCAGTCAGTGAGGGTGCTAGTCATGCCTCTCAAATGTACCTCTCAACTGTACAGATTTTCACAGAATGGCCAGAATTTTGCTTATATTTTTGGTTTGTTTTCTCATAAACTTGTTTTCTGGCAAATTTCCGGCAAATCATTGAGGGTTTAAGTCAGAAAATAATGCAGACATTTGAGTCTCAGACTTCATACCCTTCATAAAATTTATGCTAATGCAAAATCTGTTATTCTATCAACTTTCTAAATTTGTAAGAGTAATATTTAAAAAGTGTCCCTGTTTTTGGGCCTCTGTTCCCCCATTATTTATGGCTTTGTCCAGATTTCTAAGAGTTTGAGAGGTATGGTCAAGATTTTCGCATAATGTCTAGATTTTTGATTCAATTTTGTAAAATTTGTGGTTTTCTAGCAAATCACTAGGATGATCTGTGGATTGAATTCACCAAATAATGACATACATTTAAGTTTCAGACTTTAAATCCTTCAGAAAATGTACGTTAAAACAAACCCTGTTACTCTAGCAACTTTCTAAGTTTATAAGAACAATATTTAAAATATATTCCTATTTTTGGGCCTTTTTCCCCCCAGTTTTTGAGCTTTGTCTAGATTTCTTGTACTAAGAGATTGAGAGGTATGGTGCTAGTGTAACATGAGTCACATTAATTATGCACTATCCTTTGACTAATGCAGTTAACTTAGGGTTGCCAACTGTCCAGAATTAAGGGGCACTGTCCAGAAAATGGAAAGGACAGCACATTGTCCAGAAAGAAATACCAGGAGATTAATTTTCTTTTAATTTAAAAAAATATTTTTTTAAGGGTGTTCTTATTTAAGAACACCCTTTGCATCTGGTCGCACACAGACTCAGAAGACGAAAACTGTCTTCTGCATCAGTGCGACTGATTGTTTATGTCTTTGTCTTCGACGCACGTCGAATTTGAAGTCTTGAACTTGTTTGAACTGTGCAGCAGACCCTGAACGGACATTTTTCAAATATAATTCAGGTACTAATCAAGTGTTGCAGTTTTACCTATTCATTGCACAGTTTGTTTGCATATATAGAGGAATCACAATGTGGAATTCCTAGCTATACAGTAGAACTGTTATTGGATATTAAGTAGCTATATTGGCAGCTAATGGTTCAAGCAATAAAGATACTAGGTCTGAATGACTCCATGAATATTAAAATTATAATACTGTTTTTAGTTATGATGCTGTTTTACTCATGTTTTCACAAATTGATTAAGTAGAATATTTTTGTTGCACTTGATTATGCATTTCAGTATTATTGGTAGGAACTTATTTAATGTTATCAAAGAAGTCTTTTAAATGTTTCCTTTTGTGGGTGAATTCATTTCTGGTGACAGATGTAGTCACAGACTTCTGAGAAATATTTGTAACTGGTGCTGTACAAATGTAATGTATCCAAAAGTAGAAGAGTGACAAGCGTGAGGATGCTGCTATACTAATCAAATACTGACAAACAATTTAAACACACCCCTCTCTCTATAAAGATGATGGTTGCCAAACCAGTACTCAGTGGGATCATGTCAAAAGACCATATGATCAATGTACACAGTCATGTATCTCATTTTATAACTGCCTTATAAACCTTAGAGTACCACATACACATGATACTGCATATATATATATATATATATATATATATATATATATATATATATATATATATATATATATGTCCCCCCATGTTTTTGCTGAATGATGTTTCTTCAACAAACACAGGGACTGTGGTTTAATGTCATTGTTATGGATAGCCACGCAGTGGAAATGTTGATATTGTGTAATGTTGAGATAAGTAAGTGAGGTTGGAGGGGTGAGAGTGTTTCTGCATGTGTATGTGAGGCAGGGTTAGGATCGGGGATGAGTAAAGGATAGGTGTTATATATTTGTGTGTGAGTTTATGTAATTTAGGGTTAACATCAAGGTTAGGGGATAAGATATAGTATTGTCTGTGTGTCCAAGTATGTCTTGTGTAGTGGCAATGTTATGGGATGGATTTAATGAAGGTAAGGTGTAGTGTTAAGGCTGAGGAAAGGGGCAGCATTATAGGGTTAGCACCCATTACTGGCCAGATGCATTTTCTTTGAATGTGGGATTTCAATGCTGTTTCAATGAATGTAAGTTTCAAAGGCAGAAAAGTTTTAATGCTAAGTTGTTTTCATTGTGAGACTGCATTACTTTATTTAGCAAATATCTATTAGTGTTTGTGCTATAAAATTTGAAATACAAGTTTTAAATTAAATCCAAATATCTGTATTTATTGTAGTAGTAAAGCTGAAAACAGTATGCTCACTGAGAGTTTTGAACAGTGTTTATGGCAACTGGGAAGAAATGGAGAAATAGCCAAGTAATAGGGCACTGAAATGGCTGCATGGGAGGGGACGGGGTACCAAAATTACAGATATTTTGCTTTCAAGTACATGTCCAGAATTTTTGACATGAAAAGTTGCCAACCCTAAGTTAACTATATTTGTAACTAAATATATGCTTTCTGAATGTAATATGCCTTGAGTTCATTTATTGTTAATAACAGAGTTCTAACTTTCTCAATGTGTACATTTTTAAAGGAGAAATTCTAAGCACTTTAACACCTTGGCTGAGATTTATAGATAAGTGTTGTGTAGTGATTTCTGATGAGGATGCTGTGTGAATAGACACATCATTAATCAGATATGAGTTACGTACTGAGAATAGCACTGGTAGGCTGAGTGAAGGATTGCATGGTTAAAGATAAGCATAATACTAATGTGAGAAGCAGCTACAGCAGCACTGCAATAGGGTGCCTGACACACACAACATATATCATAAGGAAAGTAAGTTGAGTCATTGCAGGCCTGGGACTGCATAGCTGTATGGGCCTACTTCAAATAAACGAAAGACCACTGACCCGAAAACAAATTCACTGAGATGAGATGTCCAAAACCTAATTTTAACGACTGTATTGCCAAAACTTTTCTCAGGGTAAGAATCCAGTTGACCAACATTTCACAAAGAAACACAAAGCACTGTCTCCAACCCAGCCAGCTGTGGGTCTACTTCAAATAAACGAAAGACCACTTACCCGAAAACAAAATTGCCGAGACAAGATGTCTGAAACCTGATTTTAATGAATGACCATATTGCCGAATCCTTTCTCGTTATAAGTATCCACTCGAGCAACATTTCACAAAGAAACACACCATACTATCTCCAACAAATTCAGATCAAGGGCTATGCCTTCCACATCCCCCAATGTCAGGGGGGGCCACACACCCCCACACTAAATATACCAGCTCCGAGACCACACTACAGTTGGGATAAGGGCAAATTTCCCCATGCTGGCCAACTGGATACTTATCCTGAGAAATGTTTCAGCAATAAGATTGTTCATTCAAATCAGGTTTTGGACATCTTAGCTCTGCAATTTCGTCTTTGGGTAAATGGTCTTTTATTTATTTTGAAGTAGACCCACCTGTATATTGTACTCGTCTGATATAGGAAGTGCAGCATAGCAGCCATCAGCTACACCACTGTGATTGTGCACAGCAAAGTGTTAACCTGGTTCATTATATAATTGGGGAGGAAATGTGTAGATGAAAAAGTAGGAAAGGGACAACAACAGTCAGAGAAAAACATACAAGGATAAATATAATGCATGAATGGTGGGGAAGGAAGGAAGATTTTTTTTTTAAAGACTGGGTCCCTTTTCATATAAAGAAAATTAGGGTATGTAGGGAAGGTGTTGAGGGAAAATCTCTTTGCAGGGACCCCTGGTATAGGCATAATATTTGCCAGTGATGAGAATTATATGAACTGTCAGCATGGTACATGGACTCATTATAAATAATGCTTAGGGCATTAAGTTAGGGGAGCAGAAACCCTTCTTGCTGATGTATCACAGGCCCTCTGAACCAGGTAGGGCCTTGTTGGCACTATAAGTAGAATCTGTGAATCCCAGAATGTCAGGGAAACAGACAATGTTTTAAAATGATCATGCAGTGTTTGTTATTTCTTTTGCCATCCTGAGGAGCCAAGTATGACTCTCGACACACTGTGGCATAATGTCAAGGAGCCATTTCAGGATACATGAGGCTGACACCTACATTATCCCTAACATAGGTTACAGAAAGTTCCCTGTAGATTGGTAGTTAAAGCTATGCATGCATTAGTATCCATAGGAATGGGCATATCATGCATCCCCTCAATTACCCTCGTGGATGGCTCATTTCATCAAGATCCCTTACAGCCTCCAAATGGGTATGTCCACAGTACATTCTGCCCTTTTACATGTTTCTGAATCGGTCCACCATTTTTGAGTGTCATCATTTACACAGACTGACCCATTTGTATATGTTTTTTCATTACCATCTCATTTGTAATCCACAGTGGTGCAGCAGATAGTGTTGTTATCTCACAGCAAGAGGTTCCTCAGTTCAATTCTAAGCTGGGGTACTTTCTGTGCCAACTGTGCATGTCCTCCCTGTGTTTGTGTGGATTTCCTGTGGATGGTCTGGTTCCCTCCTATGTTCCAAAGACATGCAGTAGCTGGGTGTAACACTCTAAATTGGCTATAAGTGTGAGTGCAAGTGTGTGGTGTGGAAGAATTACCATGGCAGGGCTAGCTACTCAGCAGTGTAAACCTTGGCTGTAAGTGATTGTCACTGTTGAAGTGACACCCTGACCCCATGTGTATAAATGGGTTGTGGATGGATGGATGGATGGGTTTCAGACACTGAATATCTTGTTATTTTGCTCCTTGCATGACCATGCTGAGTTTCCTGAATCACCTGCATCCTATTTTTCACAATTACGCACGATAATTTACATTGAGGAAATGCACTAATCATTTATGAATTCCATCCCACGTTTATCTGTAATCCTGCTATCTGTATTACTGTGGCTAATTTGCTGATTCCCTGTACTGTATTTTTCTGTATGTTCCACTAAATTAGTCCAGGTTAACAGGCATGAAACAAATCACTACTGTAATACCAATTTCATAGTATAGCTCAGGGGATTAAGACTAGGAAATATTAATAGACTTCAATGCAGTATGCTGAGTTTGTAACCTTACTTTCATTTGGAGATTCACTTCACCAGACCATTGCACAGAGGTTACTCCTGAAAGAAGCATTTGTATCTAAGGGGTTACCCAGCTAATTAACTTAAAATGACTTCCTCTAATAGATTTATTTAAAGGCATGTAAAATCAAACTTTGAGACTACACCACTATCTGTTTCTAAGTTTCATAGTGCACTAGGATGGTTATCAACATATTTGTTTAAAACTTGGTGATATACAGATTTTATGAAACAATTTCTTGTATAAAAAAGTTCTGCAGCTCTGCTGCCACTATAGCCACCCTGTGGTCAGTCACGTGATCTCTTTTATCATCACTTATTAACAAGACCTCATGATTCTTCTGTTCCTCCACTCAAGGTAGTTGCTTCCTCCTAACTTGAAATAAAGTCATAGCCTTGGATATGGAGGTAGTAATTTTATTAACAGCCACTCTATGATCATCAGTGAAACACTGTAGTGCTTACTGGAGATCAGAATTTCTTGAGACTACGAGGACAATACAATATGTAAACAATGCAGGTAAAGCCCTTAAAACCCCACATTTGGATGTTTTCCAGACCCTGGCAATGCTTCGCTATTCCATCCATGAGAATTACAAACAGGAGGTAAGACAAGACACACTCCTGGGATTGTCCTGCATGAACATTGAATGTATTTCTCTTAACATTGAGAATGCAAGCACAACTGCTGCTTCTCAGATACAAGGACCAAATGGCACACAACAGCAACCGTTGTACCCTGCTCTGTTTTAGCGCTCCCCAAAAAATGTTGGGTTACACAGTCACATGCCTTCAATGAGATCTCAAAACACAAGTAGATTGCAGCCATAACTCCACTTTGAAGTCCGGCTCCTGCAGCATTCCTGATAGGATCTCATCAATGTCTGCAGCCTTGCCACTGCAGATGTAGTTAATCATCACAGTGAGCTCATCTACTAAAATGGTTCTAGTTCTGCCATCTGTTTCTGGTACTGCATCCTCAAAGGGGTGCATGCCCAACACATTCATGAGCTACTCTATTCTTCTTTTCACTTCTTAGTAATACTCTCATTTAAGTTCAGCATTCCTTTCCTCTTGCTCAGAACATTCTGGACAGTATCCCACCTCCCTCTCCTGTGTCACTAAGTGCTTTATCAGCACCTCTTTCTATTCTCCATTGCCTTGTCAAACGACTCTTACACACGAGCCTTTGATTTACTCACAGACCTTTGATTTACTGACTACCACTGTTGTTATCTATCTAGCTTGTTTAGTCGCATATGTAGTTACTTTGAATGCAGTGCATGACACCATTAAGGATACCAACCCAGTTTCCTCATTACCCATGAGCACTGTCTAGTTAATTGACTTACTCAGAATCATACTTGAAAAATGGAAGCTGAGGAAATCAAATCCAGGACTACAGAAAACAGCTCATTAACAGCTAGTATCCTTAATCTGCCAGAGACACTTGGCTAGCTGTCAAATGTGAGGACACTCCCCTAGCAGCATTCTATTCCTTTACTCATATAGCTTCCTACATCAGTACTGAGTACCAGGTTTAATAACGGGTGCCAGCTAGCTATTGGCTGCATCTCCTTGCTATTTCCTCAGTTACTATGGTCTTGAACAGAGTCCATTCAAACTCACATCCCCAAACTTTCAGATATATGGGAGAAGTTAGGATGACTGAATTCATACTACAGAAGCATTAGCTATTCACTTACTGGACACCCTCACTGAATATTTTCTAGGTCTGTCCAGCCACTTCCCCAACCATCTGACCCAAATGACCACCAAACAGTGCTCAATATCTCTCCTGACTTGTGTCCAAATATACAATATCAGGTCTGATCGTGTGACTGTGAAGTCACTGAACTTTAGCCCAAGGTTCTCTGGTACCAAGTACCCTCATCAGCATCCTTTTGTTTAAACATGGCATTTGCTATGGATAGCAATTAACTAACACTGAAGTCTAGCTACGATCCACTATTCAGATTCTGAGCAGGTAAGCTGCTCTTCCCAAACACCCCCCCCCCCCCAGTATCTTCATCATTTTCCAGCTAATCACTGAAGTCTCCCAGGATACCTACTGAATCTAAAGATGGCACCCAACTAAGCAGTACATTCATGGTCTGTAAGAATGACCACCACTCCAAACAGCTGTTAGGTGCATAAGCACAGACAACAGAGAGATTCTTCCTTTCCTCAACTCATGGTCATATTGAGGTGACCCTTTCATTTAGAAGAGAAAGGCACCCAGCCAGTGGCTTGAAAATATCCTTAAATATACTCAGGATTTTTCTTGAGAGTCATCGCCAAAAACTTGAAAGCGTTCAAAGCAGCTGCTAATCAATATAATGGGTACTAGTGAAATCACTGTAATGTCTGTGAATTGAAGCTATTGAGCAGAAATTTTAATATTATGGCACATTAGGAATATATTGTGGGCAGAGTCATTTCTCTCAGCATATATCTTTTAAGTTAAGTAAAAGAAGCCAAAGTTACATGGGCCAAATCATGCTGTATATAATATTAATAATAATAATAATAATAATTTGAAGACCCAAAGAGCAAGCCATTTCTACAGCTACAGAGTCATTAATGAATACATTTATGGTGTGAATTTTATCTTTGTTATTAAAGATTCCCAATGTATGAAGAAACAGCTTGATGTCTGCTTTATCTCTTGTAATAGCATATTATATTTATTGTAAAGTCTGGAATGTTATGTGTTATTTGTTTATTATTTAATCCAGTAGAGTAATTGACTCATACGTGGTTCAGTTAGTAAATGGATAAACTGCAGTGTTATGAAATGTTTTAATGCAGTTTAGAGACTGAGTGGTAAAAGTGAGTGCTCTTGTTTTACACTGGGCTCTTTGGGGCTTTCATTAATGTATTGTAGTTTGTTATTGCATAGCCCATTTTCTAAGGGTGTTTTGGTGCTTATCATGCTTTCAACACTTTCATTAACTTCAATCATTTTTACTGATCTAATGGATATTTACCCTTAGTTCAATTAATAGAACGTATTGCTACTAGTTAACATAGTCAGCTGACAATGCTATATTTAATCTTTGCCGTAAGCCCTAGCCACTTTTTTCATGATTAGTCTCTCTAAAGGTCCCTTTAAACTTATCATATATCACTTTTTCCCAGTGCAATAGAACCCTTTTCCCTACGACACATTACTGTTGTATGCTCAAATGTTTGTTTAGTCCTAAAATATCATTCCCGACTCTGTTTTCCATTTAATCACAACTGACATCATGTGTAAGGATCTTAAAACAGATAAACAATGTTGATGGTTTTATATTCTGTTTTAGTATCCTAGCAAGCCAGATATAGTCATTTCTCATTATGTCTATTCTAGCAAAATTGATTAATGATCATTACTTCCCATAAAGTTTCAGTGCCGATTTGTTGAAAATTCTAATAATATCCATGAAACCTGTATTTGACATTTTATAAATGTTATGGGGATTGTTAATTGCTCTCTCCTTCATGTATTCATTTGTTATTGTTGTTGTTTGTTTTTTGGCTTTTCCCGGTTAGGGGTCACCACAGGGGAACTCCGGTCCGCTAATGATTGGCAGTTGTTTTTTTTTTATTGTGTCAAGTTGCCAGCCCGACACCCAACCTTCAACGAAGGCACGCCCATTCAACGCATGTCTTTCGAACGCCCACTTGACCGCCGGGAGGGCATGCAGACTCCACACATAAGGCACTCCCAACTCAAGCCAAGAATTGAATGGGAGAACCTCTTGCTGTGAGGCAACAACGCTACCCCTGCACCACCGCGTCAAGCTTCATGTATTCATTTGTAAGGGCTTTAATCAGGTGTCGATTAATATTTTAGTCCCGGTCTTTATGAGATCAGTCAGTACTACTTCAGCATGAATTTGCGTTCAGAGTTTGCTTCTGTTTCCAAAATACTAAATGCAAGAACATCCATCAATTAATATTTTACCATATATGTGACATACAATCACCAAAACACATTAAAATGCAAACTGGATACTGTTAGTTTTGCATGGAAGTGTTTGGCTAGATACACAAAGACGCAGAATTTAATGTTTGTGCCTCACAGCACTTGGTTCTCCTGTTCAGTTACTTGTTGGTGTGTCTCCCTGTCTGCCCTGTGTCCTTGTGGGGTTTTGTGGGTGTTTCAGTTTCTTCCCCCATTCCCAAAAGCATGGTGTAGGTGAATTGTCAATTCTCTACATAGCCTATAGGTGGCAGTGCCATTTGAGACTCTGTGCAGACACAGGTATGTATGTATGTATGTATGTATGTACGTATGCATGCATGCCCTCTGGTATGCTGGTTTCATATCCAGGATTACTCTTTCTGTCTCTCTTTATCTTGCATCCATTGAGTGCCAGGATAGACTGCAGCCTCCTCAGAGCTCTAAATTAACGTGGGTATCAGATAAAAAATGAATTGTCTAGTTCTGAAATGTGTGTATCAGGGACATAGCACACCTGTCAGAAATTGGGGCTAAGTAGTAGAAATCATGAAAGTCCATAGAACATTTTAGGCCATAACATTTATTCTTTATAAGTTATATTTTTTCTTATATTTACTTATTTAGATTACTTTCTTGAAGTTCTTTACTTAGAATATGTTTTACCTTTGTGTATATGGGGGTCTATGTTTAGTGATCGAACGGCATGTTCATTGTACACAGACCAATAAAACTTCCTTTAATCAAAAGGCCATATGATCGTAAATAATTGCTTTGAATGATCATAGCTGGCCAACATAAACTAAATGGACCAGAGCACATACTTTTCTGTAATGTAGGTATAAAGGAAACCTCCCCTTTCCCCACTGTAGTGTGATCTCAGAGTTGATATATATATAATTAGCAGGGGGTGTCGGGGGAAGAGGAGGATTCAGTAAACCTCCTTATGTGGGGGGCTGTACCCCCACACCCCCTGCTAATTATATATACCTTTACCAAGATCACACTACATTGGGGAAAGGGCAGGTTTCATTATACCTACATTACCAATAAGTATGTATTCTGTTCTCTTTATGTTGGTCAACCATGATCATCCAATGCAATTATTGATGATCATATGACCTTTCAATTAAAGGAAGTTTTGTTGGTCTGTGTACAATGAACGACCATTCGATGAATGTGCTGTTAGGTCACTAAACATAGACCTGTGTATATGTACCTGGACTAATAAATTGTAATGAAATGGTGGCAGTGACTGCTAATTATACTTAACCATAGCTATAATTCCTGGAATTTCAGAACATGAACATGGCATTTCGTTTTTTTAATAACTTATACGTCTCTGTAGTCTGTTCCAATGAACATTCTTTTTCTTATTCTTTAAAGAAGTATCTTTTTTATGGGAATGCACATATTCTGTACCCTTTCCTGAATCCCATCACTTTGAGGACTCCACTCACTCAGTATGTCTCCTTGATGATGAACTTTGAAAAATCACTGCCGGTGTAGTTTCTAAGTGCATATCAGCAGTGATTCCTTTGGTTTGGAAGATTTTTCCCTTCTTCGTGTTCCAGAAACCATGGCAGTTGTGCATATAATGTTGGGAGTACAGGGGCTTCTCCTCCTGACAAAAACATTTACTCCTGCTTTTACTTGACGGGCTAAATCAAAACCAGTTTAACTCTCTGAGTTGAGTCCGCATCAAGTTAAATGCCAGAGATTCATTGGCGAAGCAGAATTCACATTAAATATGGACTCGAATACCTCAATGTTCACCTATTTTGAGATTTAGGTTTTGTTGTTCACAAACTAAACTGGTCACTTTTTTAGCTGTAGATGATCTTTGCATAGAATAAATGACACCTGATCAATAGTATTTCAGAAATAATTGATTTTGGCAGCTATGCCCCATTTTTAGAACATTTTAGTACATATGCTTCACCACAGACGTATTAATACTGTATGTATGATGCATGTATGATGTATTATCAATAAAGTATGCAAGATTATCATATAGGCACAAAATCTGAAAATCAATTTGTTTCAAGAAATCCTGTTTTGTTTCTACAATATTCTGTGGACAAATGTCATTACTTAAATGTTGTCGCAGATGTATCACAGTCATGGAAGCACATTGTATTGTCGTATGAGTACTCATATTTTACAGTTAATGCACTTAACTGAAGAGCTGTTCAAGTTTTAGGTCATTTCTTACTTTGTCAGTTACTTGTATTTCAATACATATGAGTTATACAGGTACTGAAAATGATTAAAGGCATCATATGGACATTTTTATGTCTGCCTTAATCTGTTTCAGATGGTATCTATTTCTGAAACAATCTGCGCAAGAATATTTGTTTCTTTATTTTTTGCCCCCCCCAAAAAAAATGCACTGTATGTCATGGAAACAAAGGTCTTAGTACATCATTTCAATGAGTTTGTTCAATGTTCAGAACACTTAGAGATTAAACTCAGATGCATCATTCACCACTATTTTTCAGAACTAAGCTGTTGTGAGGGCTGTGTTCCATTTCTGGAATTTTCTGTGCACAAACATTCTGCTGCATATTTTCATCAAAAATAATCCAGTCAGTCATAAAATATATATAAAACAGCTTAACAGACAAAACTATTTAAAACTCTTATTTTGGTAGATGTGTTGAGTTTAGGTTAGTTACGTGTTGCATGGACATTGGATTATCTATCTTTTGCCAGAGGTACATTAAATCATTGTGGACAAAACCTGAATCTATGCTCTGACCACTGTATTTCAGACTGTTTTAGTTCAGGCTGTTTGTTCTATTTCTGGGACATTCCAAGCATTAGCATTCTTGTCGTAGAACTTTCCAGAAATGCATCACATTTATATCTAACAAATGAGATGTACTAGTACAGAACTAGTCTGTTTTGTGGAATATGATTCAGTCTTGGAATTTTCCATGAATAAAAGCATAATTAGTCACACCAAAGAGGCAACAGATGGAAACATAAGCACAACAAATTGCTATATAGGTATCATTACTTCAGAGGTAATGCATTTAAGGTTGTCTGTTAGCAAAATATATTTTGCAATAACATTCTGTTGTTTGTGTCAGATATGTGGAAAAATACATGAGGTTCAGTAACAACTCAAGATATTCCATATAGGCATACCACACTAGAGACACCATGACATGTATTCATGTCATGTTGTTATTCCAAACTGATGACTCAGCCCCAACCATATGACTCACACTCCAGACTTGCTAATTATTTAAAGGAATGGTACTTACAGACTATGCATTTGACATCTTCAGTCTTATTCTCTTTAAATACTATATACATTTTTACTGTCACATGCATATTAGTACAAACTCTGGCTATAGCTAAGTGAGTTAGGCTCCATTTATACTATCCACATAACTGATCACACTGAACCTTGTAATAAACTAATCCCAGTCTTGATATCATAGTAGCTTAAAATACAAAGAGTTTAAGCTACTACATCAGGTATAATAATTTACAATCACTAAACAAACATCTCCTTGATTTTGACTACCAACACTCAGATTAGCAGCAACAATGTCTCTTTGACAGGGGAGTCTCCAGTAAAGTTCAGATTGCCCTCTGAAGTCACTACATCTGAAAGCGACTTCCATATGAACTCTGGAAAGTCCTGGTGATTTCTGATGAAGACTGGCCTGGAATCTTTTGTGTTAACAGACAACTGTGTGCAATTCCTCCTGTAGAGATATGTCATCAGCTCTTGCATTATGGCATATTGGTTGGTTATGATGAGGAACAACAGCAGAGTGAACTTGCATTATCTGACTTACATTTTGATATAATTCTCTCTCTCTCTTCTTTCAAAACAGAATTATTTTAGCTGTATTCTTGTAAACATTCTCTGTTTCAGCTGCCTCTTTCACAGCAGTTCCAATAATGACTGTTTTCCTTTCTGGTACTAACGAACTAACGACCAAAACAATCCAGGTAATTCTAGTCATGTTGTTAGGATTCTGCCCATTACTGATTGAGCAGAAATGTTCACTATACTACTAAATGCAGATTATTTTGTGTGTGTGTGTGTGTGTGTGTGTGTGTGTGTGTGTGTGTGTGTGTGTGTGTGTGTGTGTGTTTAGCAGCAGCATTTTTTTACAATATTTATCTTAGGGTTCTAGGCCTAGCACAGTGGCATATAGAAACTTAGTCCTGATTATGACCCAGGTAACTGGAGATTGAGTATTAGCTTAGCCACCAAAAGAGTCAGACGGAAAGGATAGAACTGAGTTGATGCTGCTGGATCACCCATCACGAAGGCAATGAGAGGTGGTTCTGGTTCACTAATTCCTACCATAGCTGGGAATTGTATGATACTGGAATATCTTACACTGCAGACATGGGCTTGGCAGTGCCAAACCATTGATGGTTGCCTTCAATAGCACATGACCAGTTACACACCATGTGCTTGGGGAATGTGTACCATACATGATGGATACTTATGGGACTGTATGTCATTTAATTATTCAGAATATTTATTTCTGCTGCATTTTATTTTAGAACTTCATTTTTGTCTGGGGTTTTGCAGTGCTCAGCTGAGCAGCATGCGATTAATGACGAAACAAAAAATCCACAAAATAACAAATCCAACCCATCAAATAAAACACATAGAAAGCCAATATAAACAAAAATTTGTTACAACAAAATTGCAAAATCATGAAAAAAGGTAAAATGCAAAAACAAATCAAAGAAGCTTAAAATGTTATGTGAGGAACTTATTCTACAGCTGTGCAGCTAAGGAGAAAAGGCAAACACCATGTAATAATGAAACACATATTAAGGTACACAATTTACCTTCTTGTGTTATTTTTCTCCTCATCCAATTCACAGTGAAACCAAACTCAATAAAACATTAAGTGCAGGCTCTCTCCTATTAAAGATCCCAAGGTATTTAAATAAGCACTCACCATGCATGCATCTAATTTCCCAACCATGATAACAGTAGCTCTTTGATAAACTGCACTTCAGGTAAGTGCATTGATCAGAGTGGCCACAGTCATAATTACTGTTAAATAAAGCACACTCTGCTGGCAGCATGAACTATACTGGGTCACAATGGTAAACTATAACCACTGGAGATGGAAATGTCTGTGTGTTGCATAAATAACATACCAAGTCATACCATAATTCCAAAAAAGTTATACTGAATGGATTCTGATGAAGTCTAGAAGGATTAAAGCTCTTAATGTAAAACTGGACTGAATTATTGAGATACTGGATTCCATTTAGCACAACGTTTTATATATACTTTAAAGCAAGCATGTATTGTCCTTCTAGCCTCAACATGTATTTGACCTTGGTCATTCAGTCCCTATCCCTCCCAGATGTGTCTTCCAGTATCCAGGCTCACTACTCATTCTCAGTTTGCCCGGGCTGCAGTCAGAGCGCCATCTCTAGGTGCCACAGATGGAGCAGCTAGCACACAGGTTCTGATTAACAACATGGTGTACAGTGCATGAATGGAGTGCAGTATCATGCAGGTAAATGTTTGTTTGCTTGTTACATTGTTTCTCTCCAGAGCTCCAGTCTGATAAGCAATCTTCTTGCCTGTTAGCAATGACTAGTAATATAAACGTCTTAGTGATTGCTGTGTTACAATTAATGAAACTTCAAAAGGATCTGCATTCCCTTCCATCATTATGGGTAGCTTATCATTTTCAAGTCTGACTAATTCGAAAATCCAGGATGTAATTACTGACTAATTATAAGCTGAGACTGGATGAGCAACACAACAATCAGCAGTTAAACTGTGCGCTAAACCAGCTGATACAGAATGCCAGGTTTGAAGAGCCTTGTGCTGAGACATACCTGTGAATGAATGCCACATATTGGAAAAACAAAGTCTTTAGCATATGCTAATTAAAAGCTTTGAAAAATTATAGTGCTTTTTAAATTTTCATACTACCTGTTCCATTTCATTCATATAAATGCAAAACTTGTGCGTAACTGGTCTTTTTTTATCATTCTGAAAACTGATCCCATAGTTATGCATCTGGGAACCTATGTCAGCAATGAAGTATATTTCACTCACCATGTACCCATTGTTAAGGAAGTGTTTTTTAACCACACAACCTATATCTAAAGGCATTGTGTCCAGATTCAGGGATGTCATTGTTTCACTGTGCCTGGCACTCATTAGGTGATCTTTAGGTACTGTGCCCACTTCAGTATGCATGTGTCCAAGCACCTGTCACAACTGCAACAATCACAACAATTTCTTACTAAATATTCAAGGACCTAAATAAAAAAAATGATGTAGACCATCTCAAAGCCTTGTCCCTTTGTTTCAGATCATACAAGCTAAGAACATATTGGCACACCACATGTGTAGAGCTTTAAAAGACCCTATTCTGTCAGACCAACTACATATTCATAAGTCCAGTAGCATCATAAACACCCACGCCAACGTTTTCAATCTGTTTTGCAAAATAAATGGAATATGTTTTAAAATTATAGGCAGAATGGAAACATAAAGGAAGTTATGGTTGAGTTGTCACTCCTTGTAGTGACAGGGGATAAAGTCAGTAACATCATTCAATAGTTATCCATTGACTAGAATAAATAAATCTTTCTTTTTTAACTTATCTTTTAGCCAAAAGAACTATTCCATTCTAAATGGTGCAAGTATATTATAGAGAAATAAAAACAAAAGCAAGGACTAAAATTATTGAGCAACACAGATGCAACAGAACAGTAAATCTAATAAAAAGCAGTAAAACATTCCACATCACAATATAAACCTGACAGACAACTATGTTATTAATGTTACAATCAGAAATTAAATTTAAGAATCAAAGCCTGCCTGTACAGAACATGTGCACTCTTAGTTCAATAAATTAACATAAGGCTAGAGCTACCTGCTCTGCGCATCTACCTTGTTCTAGTACATGCTTTCTCTGATATAAGGCATAAAATACTTAATATTCTTTTACTCTATGTATTTCATATCCTACCTTCTTTTGCATTACTGGACGTGACTTTCCAAAAGTCATAACCACTGTTTCATAAAGTAGATGTGGAGTCTAATCAAGTTATAAAATATAACATGCCACAGTCATTGAGTACACTCAAGTTATAAATTACCATACCATACCACAGGCATGCAGTACACTCAAGTTATGAATTATGTTACCATACGACAGGCATGCAGTACACTCAAGTTATTAATTACCTTACCATACCACAGGCATGCAGTACACTTAAGTTATAAATTACCTTACCATACCACGGGCATGCAGTACACTCAAGTTATAAATTACCATACACAGCTGTGGAGATAGGCATGAAGTCAGGTTATAACTTACCATAAAATACCACAGGCATGAACAACACTCAAGTTATAAAATATCATAACATGCCAAAGCCATTGAGTGCATTCAAGTTATAAATCATCATACCATACCACAAGCATGGAGTACATGTAAGTTACAAATTACTATACCATACCACAGGCATAGAGGACAGTAAAGTTATAAATTGCCATACCATACCATACCATACCATACCATACCATACCATACCATGCATAGCATGCAATAGGAAAGGAGTACGCTCAAGTTATAAATTACCATACCATACCATACCATACCATACCATACCATACATAGCATGCAATAGGAAAGGAGTACATTCAAGTTATAAATTACCATACCATACCATACCATACCATACCATACCATACCATACATAGCATGCAATAGGAAAGGAGTACGCTCAAGTTATAAATTACCATACCATACCATACCATACCATACCATACCATACCATACCATACATAGCATGCAATAAGAAAGGAGTACGCTCAAGTTATAAATTACCATATCTTACTACAGGAATGGAGTATCCCAAGTCATAAATGACAATACCACACCACAGGCATGGAGTACAGTGAAGTTATAAATTATCATACTGTACCACGGGCATGCAGTACACTCAAGTTATCAATTACCAAAACATACCACAGGCATGGATCACATTAAGGTTATAACTTACCATACCACACCACAGGATCCAGTACACTCAAGTTATCAATTACCATACCATGCCACAGGCATGGGGTGCATTCATGTTATAAATTATCATACAATACCTCAGGCATGGAGCACACCTATGTTATAAATTAATGTAACATGCCAGAGACATGGAGTTTACTCAGATTATAAATTTTTACACCATACCACAGGAATGAAGTACACTCAAGTTATAAATTACCATACAATGTCAAAGGCATTGAGTGTACTCACAATATAAATTACCATACCATGCCACAAGACTGGAGTACACATACGTTATAAATTACCATACCATTCCACAGGCATGGGGATGCACTCAAGTTATAAATTACTATACAGTACCTCAGGCATGGCTACACTCAAGCTATAAATTAATATACCATACTGCATGTATGGAGTGCACTCAGATTATAAATTATCACATCATACCACAGGCATGGAGTACATTCAAGTTATAAATTAATATAACATGCTAGAGGCATGGAATATACTCCAGATATAAATTACCATACCACATGTGTGGAGTACACTCACATTATAAATTACTATGCAATGTCAGAGGCATTGAGTATACTCAAGTTATGAATTACAACATACCTCAGGCATGGAGTAAACTCAGGATATAAATTACCATACCATGCCAGAAGCTTGGAGTTCACTCAAGTTATAAAATTACTATAACATGTCACAGGCATTGAGTACACTAAATTTATAAATTACTATAACATGCCACAGGCATTGAATACACTCAAGTTATAAATTCCCATACCATACCACAGACATGGGATAAACTCTAGTTGTATGTTAACATAACATCCCACAGGCATGGAGTACACTTGAGTTATGAATTAGCATAACATGCTACAGGCATGGAGTACACTTGTGTTATAAGTTTCCATACCATGCCATGGGCACGGAGTACATGCAGCATTGCAATAGCTTGCCACCACACCTTACAAAGTCTTTTCATAGCTATGTGTTTATTTGAACCACTTCTGAACTCATTTAAGGATTTAATATACAACAGAGCACCTCCACTAAACCATCTTACACTAAGAACAGTGCCTAAATCTGCCAGACCAGAGATTAAGAAACTTCAACTATTAGTTCACATAACAAAACACCAGCTCTACCCACACCCACAGCCACTAGAAATACATCTAACTGTCACAAGGGTGCAGACTTCAACCCTTAAAACCCACTGAGTCTACATCTGCCAATTGTAATGCTTTACTAAAAGATGACTTCATTAGCCAATATAACAGACTGGATAAGAAAAAGGTTGCAGCTGTCTTTTTGAAGCAAGGATCTGGACTGTAACAAGGGCTTTTAGATCTCTTCATCTTAACAAATATGATTATGGCCTGATAGTGATCCTCTTGGTGGTGATGACTTTAACAGTTCTACTTAACTGATGTGTAAAAAAATATGACTGAGTTTGTTATGTATGTGTCTGAGGTAGGAAAGACACTGGTTTTGAATGATATTTTCCCAGCACCCAGAATGATGCCCAGATTCAAAGACATAATAGTTTTAATAACTGGCTGCGCAGCTGGTGTCATTTTAGAGGGAGTCGGTATGTATGTCAGCTTCAGACAAAATGGCTGACAAGACTTCCTGATTTGGTAGGAATGGTCTGCAACCCTCTTACCAAGGCTTTTACATGCTAACTAAACTATTTACTGTCACTCCATAAAGCCTTTTTAAGGCAGAGTCCCTCTGATGGACATTCTAACTTATTGAATTCTAATTTTTAACATATTAAAATATCTATACTCAATTTCAGAAGTTTTAAAAATGCCAAAGCTGAGAATCTCCTGGAACCTGAACACATTCATATACTCATACATGTAGCTACAGAGGTATAGCTTCAAAGTAAAGAAAGCAGCACCCCCCCCCCCATTCCTGGGTTTACTGTTTAGCATGTATTCAGGGAATTATGGGTGAATATCAGTATTTGTCAAGGATGTCATCACCTCAGGACTGATTCCTAAGGACTCTAAATTTGAATTCTTAGATGTCCAACCCAGCCTAAACAAGATTAATTACCACTTCATAACTAGCTACAAAACACCATTTATGGCACCTTCTGAGCATCATAGTTAGCCTAACAACTTAGCTGAATTCCCCATTAAACCCAAAACCTTTATACTGTGACATCCACTATCCATCAGTAAGCTGGCTGACCTACACTGTCATTGGTAAGTACGTCCAGTGTTTCCTTAATATTGTAAATACTAATTCCCTTTTACAGATAGTTAGCCATCCTACTAGAAGGCCCCAATACCCTTGATAATGACCACGAAAATGCTATCTCTTCTTGCACACCTCCATATTTATCATTGTCCCTTGTCAAATCATACCATAAATTAGTGACCTTTTTATTTTAAACTGGTGGTGCTTCCCCTGCATATATGTCTGCATTTAAGGACTTCTCAAAAGCAAACCTTCTCTGTGACCTAAAGAAATTACACTCTACTTGTCCTTCAGTGGATCCCATTCCTAAAACCACTACCTGTGCCTCTAATGTATTCCCACTTATACAGTTTTATTAATAAGGCAATCCAAAACATAATTAGAAATTAAAGATGCAAACCTAATTGCATACATTTTATTTGTGTCTGTCTCAAAAGACAGTATGGTATATTTTCTATTTCTCTGCCCACATTCCACCTCATATTCTAGTCCTTCTCTTCCTAATATATATGGCCTTTCATATTTATACCCCAGTCATCACATAATAGCAAAGTTTCCATGAAGGTGCCTATGCCCGTTTTCCAATTGTTGATCCCCAAACTAAATCTGTTCATAACAAAATGTCACTCTGTGTTTTGCCTTCCTCTCATTTATCTGACAGTTATTTAAAGTAACTATACATTACAATAAACAGGAATCAGAAAGTCTACAGTCCTGCCAGCTCTTGCAAACTATATGGAGAAGTTTACTTCATATATTAAAGTCATCCTGTTCCTATACTGTTTCTCACTAAGGCAGACATATCTCAAAACCATGCATGCTCTATTTTGACCACACCCACTTTTTAGTACTCACTGCAGTTTCCGTTGTAGTCTGTTAAGTGGTAGGCATTTATATTTAATTTCCCATGCAACACCAAAATGAATACTTTAGAACATTTCTTTGGTAACTAGAAATGAAGAGTAAAAAGATTTGATAAAAGCTAATATATTATATCCTGTTGATTACTAACTCTGTATTATAACCTGCTAAAAGGTTTACACATAATTGTGCATGTTTTAAAACTGACACATTTATGTATGCTTAAACAGATTTATGAATAAACCCTAATGAATATAATCTGGAGCACTGAAAAAGCAGTCTGCATAAAATTACAGATCCTTAGACTGCTTCAATTATTTTTAATGTGCTCATACCTTGTCAGTTGTTTTATTATATAGTGCTATTTTTGACAAAATAATGGTTTTCAGGGTGTATGAGGCACAGCTTTGTTATATTAAATTGATTCGTTTTTTACTTGATAGTGAATGAAATATTAAATAATTAAATGGTATATTTGCTTGTTATTCAACTGTACATATAAGAAAGTTCTATCTCCTATTTGGAGAACATGCAAAGCTGCCTATGTTTGATATACAACCTATTCTGTTTTTCATGTGTATTTATGTTAGTATCACGCAAAATACTTGTTTGTGATATTTGAATAATTGTATGCACGTTTATGTACTTCTGGCCAACTTCAGAGCTGAGAAACAGTTTGTGGACCAGATCATTTTCCTGGTTAACAAATAATTTCTAACTTATTAAATAAATGGACCTGTCATAATTTAAAATCATCTTTGTTTCCAAACTCAACAATTTGGCTGAAAAACTCCATCCTAGGTTAAAAAAAATGGCTTAGCCAGTACACTAAAATACAACCTTCTCTCTTCACTTTATTTTTACCCAAAAATGTTCAGCTACAGAATTACTGCTTTTTTACATCAATAAGAAGGTCAAAGTTTTCACATTATGGAACATTTGGTGAGGGGTGGGATATTAGGACTAAAAATGTCAATAATCCTATAGCTGAACACTTTTTGGATAAACATGAATGTGAAGATACAGGATTGCATTTTAATGTGTTGGTTAAGCCATTTTTACCTGGGGTGGAAATGTGGAGGCCAATTTATTGAGCTTGGCAACAAATATGATTTTAAATTGTGGCAGTCTACATGTCAGGGATTTAAACTAGGGAGTTAGTTTATGAATTAAAATATATTTGTGTATCAATGTATGTATTAATACAGATTTGACTTACAAAATAATTTTATACTACTATAATATTACATTAATTTAGATGTTTAAATTGTTTAAAATTTTAAAATGTTTACATCACGTGATTTGGTATTAATTAAGTGATTATGCATCCTATATAAATAAGGGAACATGAAGTTATGATATCAGATCCTGAGAAGGCAGAAAGCCAAGGTGCCAGATTTAAGCTAATAAATCTAGTCCAAGTGGCATTTGGATCTACTTTTTTTGGGAACATTTCTAGTTTTACTTGTTTGTTTTGTGATTATTATGGTAGAATATCATGATATTGCCACCCCAGGGGTGATTTGTCTGCCTGTTACACAGGAGCAATTAGCATTTGCCAGCATGCTCTGTGAGGGGGGGGGGGATATAAATTAGTTGCTGCAGATCCATGGCTGTCATCTGATGAAGATGATGACATTTCAGTTAAACTTTAGAAGTTACACTGATTGATAAACAAGCATGTACTGTTGTGCTATGATACTAAACTGCAGGAAAAATATTTAAGTTTAAATCTTACATGCAGGGGTTGCAAGTAGACTGTTTGCCTGCTACTGATTTCAGTGAGGATGAAATAGACCTGTTTGACAAATGGAAACAGGTTTTATTATAAATCAAGCAAGGTTGGTTGATGCACTGGTCATGAGGAATTTAAGGTGGTTTGAAAAATTAAGCAGAGAATAAAAAATCTACAAGTACAGCTTGTAGCTGGTAATCATGTGGCATTTTCTAAAGAAGAAATGGTTGATTAACAACTTAAATTGGATAAAGTTGAAGTAGAGGTGCTGTAGCACAAAAAAAGTAAATTACTTAGAGATACTAAAGTTTATAAAGATGGCCTTATTTTTTCCTAGCAGCATAAGATCAAATGGCAAAGCAGGAGAGAGAGAGTGACTGGAAGTAGTAATACAACTGCCAGGGATTCCTTTGCATCTTCAGGAGAAACTATGTCCAGGAAAAACAATGTTAGAACTATATCTTTTGAAAATCAGGGTGACATATTCAGCCCAAGCATCTGATGGACAGCATGATTCTGTTAGTGGTAATGGATGTAATAACTGAAGCAACCCAAACTGCCACAGCAAGGGCTGCAGAGTGAGGGTTTGGGTGAGAAGTATTGAAGTATTGTTAATTTACCTGAGGCTGTTTTAAGTATATTAGCAATTTCAGTGCAACTTAAAGGTATGACATTTGTGCTGACTAAAATCCTTCATTAGTGGACTCATTATTGGATATCAAGTGTTTTATAGGAAATTGTATTTGAGAGTATATTGCAGTAAAAAAAAATATTTGTAATGAACAATTTGAAGAAAATGATGACTGTGATTTGTTGAATATGTCCATTTATGAGAACAAGTTTTGTATTGATTTAATTGATAGGAATGAAATGTCTGCTAATGAAACAGGTTGGAAAATATATATTTTTACAGGTTAGGGTAAAATGGCTGACCATTATCTTTGTGTATGTAGTTCCTTTCTGCTTCCTAAAAGTTCTGCTGCCACCAGATTATTTAAACAAGTAGCAGATAAGAAAGTGGAACATTAATTTGGTAAATATATTAACATTAAATATATATATATATATATATATATATATATATATATATATATATATATATATATATAATTTAAGTAAAGAGGAATGGATGGCTTTGCAGGATCATAAGAAATGAGTTAAGATTATATGTTTAGGCAAACAGATAAAGAAGGTAATTGGGTGATCTTGGATAAAAATAAATATAAAAATGGTTTTAAATTTGTTAAAGGATAAAGCGGAACATTTAGTAATAGTTAGTATCCCATTGTCTGGCTAAAATGTGCAGTTAGAACTTTTAGAGAGGAGTGAAAGGTTAGGAGTCCTTGATAAGTATGATGTTAAAAAATTATATGCTTGGAAACCCATGTACCTCATCTTTTGTGCTATTCCAAAAAATTTGTAAAAGTTTGGTGGACCCTCAGGTAGACCTAATATATCAGGAGTGAGATAATATGGGCAGAATGTTAAGTTTCTTCTAGATTCATTTGAAATGATTGCTAAAACATGTTTCTTTACATATAGAACAGGATGCAGAAGGAATCATCACTGGAAAGCACCATTCCAAAAGAAAGTCTTTTATTATGATACAAATGAAATAAAAATAAGCGCTTTCGCGTAGTGAGACTACGCTTCTTCAGATGTGATTTTACTAAAAAAAGCTCATTATTTTATACAAACTTTTGGCGCTCAGACCAGATAACAATAATCCAATTAAACTAAACGCATTGTTAGTTATTTAAAGTGCTCAGTACATTTTTAGTTACTCTGAGTAACCAGAAAATTATTTAAATAACATTGTTTAATGGTACCGTAAACATGACAATATAATATTTCATGTTCCAACATGTTCTGTAACTCATTTTATCAGATATTTTATCAGATATTACTTAACTAACGATTTTAACAGTGTTTCATTTCCATTAAACAATGTTCTTTAAATAATTTTCTGGTTACTCAGAGTAACTAAAATCATATCATAATAAAAGACGTTTTTTTTGGAATATAGCAGAGTGGTGCTTTCCAGTGGTGATTCCTTCTGCATCCTGTTCTACAAGTTATTTGCTAAACTTTTCGGAAGGTTTCTTCATTTATCAGCAACAGTTCTTTTTTATTTGATATGTTTCTTTACATATTAAGAACACCCAAGACTTATTGGATTCTGTTAAAAAGCTAGTTTGGCAGGAAGACTATTATTGGGTTACAGCTGATGTGATGTATTGTACACTACTATACAGAGCACATGGGGGTTGGAAGTAACATGTAGTTTTATGGGTGAAAGTTCTTACATGACTTTTTGTGTCCTTGTTGGAACTTTATTTGACCTACAACTATTTATGTTTGGAAATTAGGTTTATTTACAAAAGAATAAAACAGTAATGGGGGCTTCTTATGCCCCAACTTACACTTCCCTTTATATGGGGAATTTTGAAACAAAGTTTATTTATCCTACTGAGTTTTTTTTTTCTAAAACGGTAATATTATTTAAAAGATATGTTGATGATTTATTTTTATCTGTAAAAAATGAAATATTTTGAAAGTTTGAATCATAATCAACATGGATTAAGGTTCACACATAAGTTGCAAAGGGAATTAATTAATTATGTGGGTATTAATTTGGCCAAGTCAGACATATGGCAGTATTAAAAATGTATAGGAAGCAAACCTTTTCTTTATGTCACCAGTCAGCAGCCCCTCCCTCGTTTAATTAATTCACTACTTTATGGGAAGTTGTATAGAGTATTTAGTAATATATATGATACCCTTGTAAAGAAAATTGTAATGGAAAAAATGAAAGAAACTCATTAGAGGGTATGCTGAAGAACACATAGAAGAAGCTGAATAGAAGTCTGTAAGTGGAAAAACGTATATCATATTTTAATATATCAAGGGATAGTCAGTTTGATGGGAGAGGTTAAATAAGAGTGACAGGATTTTTTCTGTGTCTAAGTATACTGATTTTTCACTGATAATGGCATATTATTATAATTTATGAACAAGTAGGTTCTATTTTTCCTAGCTGCTTAAGTTTTTCATATAAAAGAAACTAACTAAAAAGAACTATTGTATTCTGATTTAGTAACTTAGCCTAAACATTTTGTCAAAGTAAGAACATTTCAGTGTGGTCATTGTAAAATTTATTTTTGGGCAAGGAATTTGCTTGAGACCAAAATTCATTTTAGTTTTCTAAATTTCTAATGGTTATTTTAGTAGTGATTCCATAGGGTAGCTTATATTGTTGTGTTTAGTTGTAAGCTGATATAGTGGTATGTGGTTCAAACAAAGAAGGTTAAAGTTCATATTATGGAACATTTTGTGGACATTACCATTAAAAGCTTCAATAATCCTATATCTGAACATTTCTGGATAAATATGAAGGTGAAGATCGAGAGTTGCATTTTAGTGTGCTGGCTAAGCCATTTTTACCTAGTGGTTTAGATTCTGAGGCCAGTTTTATGAGTTCAGAGACAACAATGATTTTAAATTATGGTGAAGTTTGAACCAGGAGGTTAATTTATGAATTAAAACATATTTATGAATCATAATTATGTATTAATATGGTGCATGATTTATAAATAATTTTATAATATTATAATATTACATCCATTAAAACGTTTCATTTGTCTGAATGTTTAAAATATTTAAATTATGTGATTTGGTATTACTTAAGTGATTACGTATGTATCCCATATAAATATGGGACCATGAGGTTATGATATCAGATATTGTGAAGATGAAAAGCCCAGGTACCAGTTTTGTTTAGTTTGCATGGCATTTGGATTTTCATTTTCTTTTTTGGGAGCACAAACCGAAACCACATATCCAGTTCTTCAAGGAGTGAGAAAATGATACGCCCTCATACCACAACCAAATGCTAAACTCACCAAGGTATAACATAATGATATACCCCAAAGCAAACTGTGCACTGCACATGATGCAGTCTGTATCTTGGTGACAAAGTTACACATCAAACCACTTATTGTAGTTAGGCAAACCCCCCAAAATGTACATTTAAACATTCTCCCACTCATCTCAGTAGACTAGATATGCATCTGTGGAGTTATTTAAAATACTGATCTCCTTTTCTTAAAGTTTTGTTCTTCTTTTTTGATAGCTACACTTTTCAAGCCATTTAAACTATGTGTGTTTAATTACATTTATTTTCCTTTCCTACTCATGTTTTCACTTCCTGCTCCCCTTTTTAAGTTTATCTCTGTCATTTCCCTAAGCTCCCTTGCTATGCCACCTAAAAGAATCTAGATAATTATTCACTGATTTTAATCTTTTTATACATTTGCTGTGACCCCAGGATTTTATAGTGCTGTGTTATTCACAGCTGTTCTCAAGCTCTGCCTGACTTTCACTGTTTTATTTTGTGATAAGCTGCTTTAAAATTGCATGATTGCCAAACACTGTACAGTAAGCAGACCAGTTCTTTTTTTATGTAGTTCTGTTTTTAATTTCCCTCAGGATGACGTTTGACATATTCAGTCACTGTTGATGTATTTCTTCTCCAGGCCTCCTAAAAATAAAATAAATAAGAAAAGTAAGTCAGAATATGTTTTCTGACTTTTTGGTCTTTGGCAAAGAAAAACAAAAAGTGAGCGTGTGTATGTGTGTCCATTATATATATATTTGTATTAATATTAGTATATACATATGCAACATACAGACACACACACACATGCATAAATATATATATATATATATATATATATACACACACACACACACACACACACACACACACCCTGCACACATATGTATACGCGATCTTATACAAATATTTGTATGCCATTTAAAAAGCAAATAATGTTTTATAGATGCTTTAATGCTGAGCAAATTATATATTCATTTTTTTATTTTCAAAGTTATTCACAATCATTTAAACATTTTTCAGCTTGCAAACATACAAAATACATCTGCGAATTAAAAAAACAGGCATTCTATAGATAATTGTGCCTGTGCTACCAAGGCATTAATACCCATTCTAGTTTTTAATATATTTGACTGAATATGGTAAATACATGTACTACTGCTGAAAATATTTAAATGCATTTGCAGAATGGATGGAGCTGACAAGTGAAAAATAATACTGATGATAGCATTTGATGAGAGAGGCAGTGAATCACTGTGAGTTCCTTTTTTTTTTTTTTTTTTTGTGACACAATAAGTCCCTCAGTGGGACGTAAATAAATATGCATATACTTATTTGTTATGTGTTCAGTTTGTATAAAAAATCACACAAGAGGTATGGCCACATGTGTTAACATTGATGCCCCCGTTATATGAGGCTTCTGTCTGTAATATCAAAGCAAAACTGTTTAAGCTTTATAAAATGTAGTATTTAATTGTATTTGAAGTATATATTGTGTGCTTTTTATATGTATATTTTATGGGTCTATTTGAGAGCTACTATAATGGTTGACTTCACTTTTTGTTTGACATAGTTTAAGGTTATTGGTTGTTTTACTTATGCATAATGAGTTCTGATTTTTTTTGTGATATACTAAATTTGAGTATGTAATGAATTTATGTTTTGCAAAGTCACATTGGCTGTGTTAGTAGCAGAGTACTATGTATGAATGCAGAAGCTTTAACTTTGTTAGTACGTGTCCACGAAAATTATTTTGTATTATTCTATTATTCTAAGCAATTTGTTTTAGTGTGGGGGGATCTGTTCATGACATTATATGTATGGCACTGATGAAATTTAAAAGTATAGAATATATCTGTATTACAGTCTCAATTTCTTAGTAAGAACATATTTATAGCAAAATAGTTTACTCAGTTATTTCAAAATATACTTTTCTTAAAGTGGTAGAATCACCAACCTAAGTGCTACAGTGAAAATGTCACTTATTACTATATATTCTGGTTTGTGGCAAATTTCTCTGAATCCCGTTTCATCAAGACTCGACAATATAAGCTTGATTCTGTTAATGGGCTTGAACATAAAAACAAAATATTTTATGTAGGGTAAAGGCTCACATCCCATGCAGAGGAGTTTGTTCTTGTAGCTCTTATTTAATATAACCAGCCCTTAGGTCACACAGCCTCAGGGTAGGTTATAAATCATGCATGTTCAAGCTTATTTGCTGAATCTAGATTGCATTATTGGGTTTCATTGTAGTGGAACCCAGTGAAACCAATAATATCTAAATTTTATTAGTGAGGAATCTTTTGAATTATTTTGTGATATTTAAATACAATTACAGAATAGGTCATTTCTTGACATGGTAGCAGTGCAGCTTTTCTTATTTTAAGTGATACTCTTTCAACAGTTTGCTATGTAACATTTCACTGTTATTAGGTCTGTTTTGTTTTTGAATGCATGAAATAATGCTGGTAAATATTTATTTGATTAATGTGCAACGTTTGCCTGTCAAAATGAAGAAATAGCATTACCTGTCTGCATTTGTATGTGGCATGTGTTGTATTAGTTGTCTTTCAAACATCTGAATGTTCATTTATCATATTGCAAGTCACTGAAAGTAAAATGTTAAAACTTTAGCCTGCTAATAGAACAGTAACCTGAAATATCAAATAGTGGAAATGCACACTGCCTTTGTCAATGAAACATTACCTTGTTGGTATGACAGAATTATAAGAAACACATGCTTACTACTCTTTCTTACTGTTCATGTCCCAGGCACGTGAATATGAACTGCATTTTTATATGGATGCATTGCCCATCTGCACTCCCTATAAGTATCTGCAATGCTTTCACTTGTGCGGCCTGAGTATTTAACCTCTGAGGCTGCATAATGTCAAATAAAAGAGAAACACTTGATTTTCTAAAGAAGCACTGATTTCCTTTTACCATAGTCGTGTGAGCTCAGACTTAGAAAATAAGCTGTGCTGGTGATTTGCTCACTGATAACACTTAATCCAAATGTTTTAGACTCCCATTCTAGCCACCCAGCAATGGGAATATTGTCTCTGCTGAAGTGACACCCGACCCCATGTGCAAAAAGGAGAAAAAGGGCCTGTAGATGGACGGATTCAGCACATTCGCATTTTGGATTTGTGCCTTTCTGTAGCTATTTTTCACATCTAATTTATTTGAGCAGAATTATTTCAACAAATCAGTTGTTATTCAATCATAACCATAGCTGGCGTTATGCGTCAATGAACCACAGCAAGTTATCTTATCTTCATATTTTGTAACATGTCTGTCAAACCAACAAAAGCTAGTACAGCAATCTTGTATACTTAATAAATCAGATGAGTAATAATTCTTATTTATATCTCTTTTAAAATTCAAAGATAACTCTGGTTATACAAACAGTGTTTTATCAAGCAACAGGCTTCATATTTCCATTAAATATTTTACATCTGATATCATGCACCTGACTTAGTTAAACCCTGCAAGTAGACATTCTGCCCACTAAAACTAACAACATAGCCAACTTTAGGTAGCTGCAATACATGTGGCTTCAAGGAGGCCCCTTTAATCATCCTTGACTGCGTGGGGGCCCCACAAAAGCTGCTGCTTTTTGGGAAAACTGAAGAGAAAAGTGTATTAATTTCCCAATTATGCTCTTTAACCTGAAGAGAGCTGTGAGGATAAAGCTGATACTGAACATGAGCAAGGTAAACACTAAAGACATCAGTAGCCCAGAGTGATTGTTCTCAGTGTATACCTTGGATTTTAAGAGGAGCTGATGCTTTTGATATCAGGGATGGTTTTCTCTTCCAGGAAGTTTTATAAATACTTGCAGAACACCCGATAATATAACTCTCAACTTCTTTGCTGAAGAATTCAGCGTAGTATCAATAATAGCAGAAAAGGCTCAAAATTAGGAACACATTGTAAATATTACTGTAATTCAATTAAAAATTTAATAGAATAACACCTTTTGTATCACCATGCATTTTTGGGGCAATAAATATAAAACTCACATGTCTGAATTATTTACAAGCAAATCAAACTTTTTATGAAGGACAGAGCAAAATTATGAGGAAAATTGGGCAAGGTCTGCAAAATCAGGGACAGGATTGCATTACTTCTCACTGAGGGAAAATAAAAATGACTTACCCCTGCTTCTGTCTGATGACTTCTAAACAGCAATCACTGATTTGGTCTGCCACTACCAGTGTTGCACAATGTATTGCTATTTTCTGAAATAAGTACAAAACTGGCATTGCTGTGTGCTTGTGTGTGTGTGTGTGTGTGTGTGTGTGTGTGTGTGTGTGTGTGTGTGTGTGTGTGTGTGTGTGTGTGTGTACGGTAGTGTGCATGTATGTATAAAACATATCAGTGACTTTTATCCATGTGCACACCCAATAATGCCAAAACACATACATTATTTTTCTGGGTATCAGTAAAAGATGTAGCTAACAAGTAATTTTATTTCAAAAGTATATCACAGAACATTCTGACACTTAGATCTTCTAAGAGTCTGGAGGACCCCACTCCCCAGGCTGTATAAATGGATACGGGAGGCCTTAATCATCTCTGACTGTGCAGGGGCCCTGCAAAAGCTTTTGCTCATTGAGGAAAAATGAGGAGAAATAAATGTATTCATTTTTGGATTATACTCTTTAACCTGAACAGGATTGTGATAGGACCCTGTTAGGATAAAGCTGATAATGGCTTCTACTCTCAACTTCACCCATTCTAAAACCAGACCTGCTTGGATGTGTGTACAGAAAGCTGCTGTAAGTTATGTGTGCGTGTGTGTGTGTGGGGGGGGTGTATTGTGTGGTTATTACTTTTCAATATTCATCACAGTCAAACTTTAGAGGTGTGCACATGAGGTTAGTATAGCTTGTGTTTGGACTGAGGACAGTGTGGTCATTGTTTCTTTAACTTTTCTCACAGACCTCAGAGGTGTACAAAGAAGGTTACTAGAGCTTGTGCAGGTGCAGCATACTGTCTAGGAGTAACAAGGTAGAATACATTACTGTAATCATTATTTTTTAGAGTTTCCTCACAGTCACACATTAGGTGCTTATACAGATGACTACCTTTGCAGGCTAGGGGTTAGGGGTGAGGAGGCAGCTACGTATATGCATGTCAGCAGTCACTTGAAATACATGACTGTGTCAGTTTGAACCTCTGTTTTCATCCCAGGCTAACACCAGATGGTTTGTTAGGCAATATTTTTGGGGGGAGATTAGGGAGGCAGGCAGTTCCCGGATAGGACATGTGTATCCAGAAAACAAATGGTTTGTTAGTTTGTTGTTTGCTACTATTTTGTCATCTTTGAACATTAATCCTTGAGTACAACTTATGTCTTCCTTGAAAGAAAAAAAAAAAATAAGACTGAAATTCTTTTCTTATTCATGCTTTTTTTTGTTTAAGTCACTGTTGGGGAAACAGCTGGGGAAATGCTTTAACATACACCCCAGAACTTCTATAACCCTGACATTGTACTCCTAACCAAGACCTGGCTCAAGCCCCACATCAACAATACCACAATAGCCCCTCCTGGCTACAACATCCTTAGATGTGACCAAATAGCTAAAAGAGGCGGGGACGTTGTCTTACTTTACAGGCACAACCTTACCCTCCAACAAATACGT
The DNA here is from genome assembly GCF_019279795.1 of Protopterus annectens. Taxonomy (NCBI): domain Eukaryota; kingdom Metazoa; phylum Chordata; order Ceratodontiformes; family Protopteridae; genus Protopterus; species Protopterus annectens. The sequence goes on along the minus strand of NC_056734.1, from coordinate 691,649,872 downwards.
AAAGATATCCCCACTTTCGGGCTATGCAGAAACCCTGTTTGCAAATATAAAATTAAACCGGCAGAAACAACTCAACATTATAGGTGTCTACAAACAGAAAACCAAGAACAAGTGAAAAGCACCAATAAAACAAAGCAGATCCACAACCTGGAAGATGGCTCTGGAAGCCCAGAATAAGAAGTTGATGAAATGCTGATATTCCTTCTTCCGCAAGGCAGAAAATGAAAGGCTGCAACTTACATAAAACTTTCTTGCTTTAATAAGAAACAACAATTTCCTCAAGCGCTTTCGCTCAGCCTGGTGCTGAGCTTTTTCAAGATACCTTATCTTTACCCCTAATCTAAACCCCCACCCATATAGAAAAATCCACATAACACAAGCACTCAGGTCACTACAAGGCAAGTACAAATATGACTCAATCATTGTCCATGCTGGTGTGAATGACCTGAAATGTACCTCCTTGGACTACATGAAAAGAGACATAGAGGAGCTCTTTGAGCATGTAGCCCAGGCCGGTATGACCCTGACCTTGAGTAGCATCTTACCCTCACCAAGAATGATGCCACAATATGAAGACAAGATGATAAATTTCAACAATTGGCTTAAGTATTGGTGTCATTCAAAGGGGATCCAATGCCTGTCAGCCTGGGATGACATACTCGACAAGCCACGATGCTTCACTAGGGACGGCTTGCACCTGTCACCCCTGGGCTTTCGGATATTGGCAAAGGCTCTTGCCACCCCCAAGTGCCTTTTTTAGGCAAGGCTCAAAAGACAAACCCACCTCCATAGGTATCACAAGGGATAAGAAACTAAGAGTAATGCTACTCAATGCCAGAAGTCTAAACCTCAAGATGCACGCACTCGAAACTCTCCTTAGCATGGAGAACATCGATATCTGTGCAGTAACAGAAACCTGGTTCAAGGCTCCGGAGAGCACCCCAGCACTACCAGGTTATACCTCATACCATGCTTTTCAGCCCCAAAACTTGGACTGAACCACAAAAGGAGGGGAGTATCAATATTCGTCAAAGATACCCACACCTCCAGGTTGGTGGCACAGCACGAAGCATCAGAGACTATCCATGTGCAACTAACAGTGGGTAAAACTGCCTTCCAGTTTATAGCCTGCTACAGACCACCCTCCCAAACCCAGGAACCCCACTCGGCCTTCCTGAGAACACTGGAAAATATGAAGGTCTCTCCAAACACCATTATATTGGGTGACTTCAACTACCCAAGCATAGACTAGGAGCATTACTCTAGCTCCAACACCCTAGCCCAAAGGTTCCTAGAATTTATAAACTCAAATGCTATGGAACAACTTGTTACCACTCCCACAAGAGGGGAAAACATACTGGACCTGATCATCACCAACATGGGGGCTCTATGCTCCAGACCAGAAGTGTATCCCTCACTGGTAAGATCAGACCATAAACTAATCTCACTGGATATTCACATCCCAACCCCACCCCCTGCCCAGAAAACCACAGTGAAAAACTTCTCTAAAGCAAATTTCACACTCCTCAAAACCGAGGTGGAATCCTTCAAAGCCCCAGGGCCTGTGGAAAATACAGCCCAGACCACAGAATCCTTTATAAACACATTCTATGAACACCTTCAGGAATGCATGGATCATGCAATCCCAAATAAAACCAAGACCCAATCCTCCAAAGGCAGTCATCCTGTCTGGTGGACCCCAGCCATAAACAAACTATACAATAGAAGGAGGAAGCTACTACATGATAGAGCAAAATCCCAAAAAGGGAAGGCATCTCTGATCAGTATTAGCAAAAAGCTACGGGCACTCATAAAATCATCTAAGGCCAGCTTCGAAAGAAAAATTGCACAGGACACTAAGGATAATCACAAGGCTTTCTTTAGTTATGTTAGGAACCTGGGTGGGAATTCTCAGATATGCTCAGAATTAGTCCAAAATGACAAAAATACACCAAACCCACAGACATTGCCAACATCCTAGCTGACAGGTTCAGCGCAAACTTCTCCCCCCCTCCCAACTAAAAGGGCAATTATCTATCCCAGCAGAGTGCTGCCCCCCTGGCATCTCAGATGCTCAGGTAAGAGCCGCCCTCTCCAAAGCAAAAAACACAACATCAATGGGACCAGACTGTATACCGGGCTGCGTCCTACATGAACTCCAAGAAGAGCTAAACCCAAACATAAAACTACTGTTCAATCTCAGCCTTACTACAGGATATGTACCCAAAGAGTGGTGTACAGCAACAGTGGTCCCTCTCCACAAAGGTGGTGCCTCAACGGATCCTGGAAACTATCGCCCCATAAGCCTGACTAGCTTGATCTGCAAAGCTATGGAAAGGATCATCATGGACCTCATAAATAAAGATATTGGGGACCTACAGACACTGGATCCTACCCAGTTCAGCTTTGTTAAGGGCAGATCCTGCCTCTTAAACCTGGTTGATTTCTTTGAAACAGTCACCAAGGCCATTGATGAGGGGAAGGTGGTCCACACAGCCTACCTGGACCTCGCAAATGCCTTTGATACAATACCCCACTCGGGCATATAGATAAGCTCACTAGCTTAAATATAAACCTCTATGTCACTAGATGGGTTGCAAACTGGCTCAAGGACAGAACCCACATGGTTAGAATTGCTGGAGCCATGTCAGACTCCAAACCAGTTACAAGTGGCATCCCACAAGGCTCAGTCCTGGGACCTCTCTTGTTCGGTATATATTTCTCAAAGGTACAGGCCAACACGGAAGGACTGTGGCTGACCAAGTTCGCAGATGACTGCAAACTAGGCACCATAATTGACTCTCCAGCCGACACAAGCATCCTACAAAAGGGCCTCATAGAAACAGACAACTGGTGCCAGAGCCATGGCCTCAAGCTAAACGCCAAAAAGTGTATAGTTATCCCCTTTGGCAAAAACAAAGTGCCCACAAATTACCACATAGGTGGTAATCCATTAAGTACGGAAGAAGTAATTTTAAAAGTAAAATTAAAATTAAAATTCTTAAAAGAAGTAATTTTAAATTTTAAAATTTAAAAGAACTACTTTTCTCTGTTTACACCAATAATCTAGCCTCTGCCACCAAACATGGCACACTCATCCAATACGCAGATGACTCAACCATCATCTGCTCAGCCCAGTCCCTACCCAAACTGCAAAAAGTCACACAGGAAGCCTTTTCCTCTGTTGAAACATGGTTATCCGATGCCCAATTAATACTCAACCCAAACAAAACTAAACTACTCATCTTCCAACCCACCAAACATACTCAAAACAACTCTCACTTTAACATCACAGCAAAAGACAACACCACTATATACCCAACTGAACACACCAAATTGCTAGGAGTGGAAATAGACAATAAACTAAAATTTGACATTCACATATCCATGACCATAAAAAGTCCACAAAAACTAGGAGCATTATACAGAAATAAACAATTTCTCACCAAAGCAGCAAAGATTTCAATAGCAAATTCCCACCTTATCTCCACCCTACTTTATGCCTCTCCAGTATATACCAACCTAAGGCAATGTGATCTAAACAAGCTAGAGACCTGCTACAACAAAATCGCCAAATTCGCCACAGGGGCATCCTACCGTAGTCACCACTGTCTCTCACTTGCTGAACTGGGCTGGCTTGAACTCCCTCACCTCCTTCAGTGGTATCAACTCTCACTCACCCACAAACTAGTAAACCATCCACTAAATGTCCCATCCCTCCAGAATCTACTCCAACCCTATCGCACCACCAGACCACTAAGATCCAGCAACAAAAATCACTTGCAGATCACTAAAGCCAATAACTCTGCTGGTGAAGCACTATTCTCTTGTGTCATAGCCAAATTATGGAACTCACTCCCACCCACAGTTACCTCCGTACCATCATGCACCAACTTCAAAACTTTATTAAAAGCGCACCTAAAAACATGCTGGCTCTGCCCTTGCAACTCACACTCTAATATCATCCACCCCATCCAACTACTACCTTTCTTTCACCTCCACTAACTACCTTGATGATAGCAAGCTCAGATGCCCATAAGCCTAGTACTTATTATACAGCAGGATCTTCTCATTGTTACATTTGTTAATGCCTGTTATGTACTTCACAGATAAAGATTCTAGTTGTCTACTGATGTACTATGTTCTTCATCTGTAAATATGTTGTAAGTAATTTCTGTTAAATTGTTAATCGCTATGTAATCCAATGTAACTACTGTCTGTTTATTTTACTGTGGAGCTTTTCTTCCCGGGCCTCCACTGAAAATGGACCCACGTCCAGTTGGACACTCCCGGTCAACAAATTTAAATAAATAAATAAATAAATAAAAGTAATTAGGGACCTGGGGAACCAAGTTGATAGCAATCTCTCATTTGAAAACCACGTGGCCAAAGTGGTTAGAAAAACATTTTATATAGCCCACGTAATCATGAAGGGATTCACATCTAGATCAGGGGAGGTCATTGTGCCACTTTACTCATCCCTCATCAGGTCCATAATTGAGTACAATGCCCCTTTTGGGATGTACCTTACCAGACACCTGCAGCAACTGGAAAGACCCCAAAAGTACCTCTTCAAGAGGATCAAAGGGCTCAGACAGATGCCATATGCTGCCCAGTTAAAGAAACTCCAGCTCTACTCAGTGGCATACCGCCTGCTCAGAGGCGATCTGTGCCTGATGTATAAAGCCATGTCCAACCCGGAATTAATGGACATGCTGCACCTGAGAAAATCCAAATCCCATCGAGCTACGTGCTCGAGAGACTTGAACCTCAGCACTGAAATAAATAGGACATGCTGGAAGGACAGATTCATAACCCAGAGGCTCCATTCACTCTGGAATAAAATCCCAGTCCAGGTTAGGCAGAGTCCCTCATTGACTCTCTTCAAGAGGAATCTTGATGAGTGGATGGGAGATCGTAGGTTTACCCCAGGTATCCGTTCTGTGTCACTGTTAGACAGAGGCACAGTATACTAACCTCGAAAAAGGGCATAGCAAAATGCATTTAAAATGGGTGGCGAAAGCCACACACACTCTGACTAGGCTTATAAATGCCCTAGGACAGATAGCCTAGTATGAACCTATGAACCTATGAACCAAAAAAGGAATCCATATTAGACTGGATCCTAACCAACAAGCCTTCATCTGCCATTATATCTGGTATGTTACCCAAATCCCTCAGTAATCACCTACCCACATTCATACTAAGATAGCACACAAAACCCATAAAACCCCCCATCCTACTTTCTATCCATAGTTCCAGAAATGTCCTACCAGACCAATTCATCAACACCTTAAAAACATAAATTGGTCACCTCTTAAAACTGTTACATTAGAGGAAGTCGTGGAGTACTTTAATACTACCTCCTTAGGTATCCTTAATCTTATGGCCCCACAATGTATAATTCATACTAAAACCATCCCAGCCTCCTGGATCTGAAACGACACAATATCCCTTCGCAAACAACGAGACATAGCTTGGCCAACCTGTTGTACCAACAAAACAAGTGCAAATCAACAATACTTCCTAGAGCTCAGAAACAAAGCAAAACAAATACATAATGACAAAACAAGTTATTATATCCAGCTACAAAGAAACTCACTACAACAATCCACAAAAATTCTGGTCCGCAATCAACCACATTCTCCAACCAGACAAAATCACCTCCCCAAACCTTAACATGAGGGTGATAACAATGATATTGCCGCTCAGTTTAATGACTATTTCACCTCCATCAAAAAGTGATTCAACAATTTCCCCACTACTACTATTACAAATACCCCCAAAATGCAAAACTCTCACCGTAAGACCAACATACCATTCTCCCTCAAGCCAGTTCCAACTGACCTAATGCGTAAACACCTTGCCAAATTGAAACCCACCACCCTCGCTGCTGATAAACTCCCCACTGATTACCTCAGGATTGCTGCTTCTGACATTGCCTACCCTATTTCCATACTCATCAATAGATCCATAACTGAACACACTGTCCCCTCCCTCTGGAAAATTTCTTACATTGTCCCCCTACATAAAGCTGGATCCTCGACAGAACTTAGTAATTATTGCCCCATAGCTATACTATTTCCCCTTTAAAAAAATCTTAATCTTAGAAAAATGTGAACACACCCAACTACTGAATCATCTTCTTCAATATAACCTGTTAGCAAATTCCCAACATGGATTTTGGCCAAACCATAGTACCACCTCTGCCCTTATATCCTTTACTGACCACGTCAACCAACAAAGAAATCTCAGTAACTTAGTATCTGTTGTCTTCCTAGACCTGTCAATGGCATTTGACACAGTATCCCACTGCAAATTACTACAGACACTCTCTGAGCTCAATCTGGATAAATCCTCTCTACCATGGTTTAAAAATGATCTGTCCCTCTGGCAACAAGCTGTTAAATGGTATAACTCTCTCTCACTTTCTCCTCCCAGTGGTCCAAAAAGCAACAGGTAATGGTGACCAGCTAAACGTGCTAAAATACAGTGGGACAAGGTATTCTGCAAGGATTCATTCTTGGTCCCTTACTATTTTCCATCTTTACCAATAACCTCCCCTCGGCTACCCAACAAACTAATATAGTACAGTATGCTGATGATACCACTGTTATTTGTTCAGCCCCCTTTCTACAATTACTCCAAGATAAAACCCAGGAGGCCTTCACTACTATAGAAAAATGGTTAAATTCCTCCCAACTCATACTAAACCCATCTAAGACCCAACTCATGATCTTCTACCCCTAGTTTGCCATTCTCAGTAACATTCTCCAACAATACCCTTATCACACCAGTAACCCAAGCCAAGCTACTAGGTGTAACTATTCACCAAAACCTAAAATTCGACAAACATATAGCACTAACAATTGCCGAAGTTCATAAAAAACTAGGTTCACTCTACCGCTGCAAGAACTTCCTCACACAGGAATCCCAGTTCACTCTCTCTCATATACATCTACTCTCCACCTTACTATACGCTTCCCCAGTTCTAACTAACCTAAACAAATCTGACCTTCTGAAACTATCTACCTGCTACAGTAAAATCTCAAAATTTGCAACCAATACTAAGTTTTGTTATCATCACTGCCTCTCCCTAAGACAACTAGGATGGTTAGAACACCCTAACCTACTAATATACAATCAACTTCTGCTGACCCATCAACTGCTATACCACACAAATACAATACCTGCCCTCTCTGGTCTGCTCACTTTCCATAATACTGTGTGTCAACTAAGATCTTCCAATACTGCCCTACTGACTGTTACCAATTGTTTACATAGCACAGCCGAATCTCTTTATTCCTATGCAGTTACTAAGGCCTGGAACTCTCTACCCCCTGACATTAAATGTCTAAATAGTAAACATACTTTCAAATTCCTACTAAAAGATCTCCTATTCAAAACTTGGATATGTTCCTGTACAGAACCAGTCTAATTTCACCTGTTCCTGACTTTCAGCATCCCTAGATCACAGGTGTACTGTGTAGTTTCACTTAATGCATAGTACTGTGAACCAGATGTTTAGGCGACCTTTATAGTTATGATTTCTAGTTTATGACCCTGTTTGTCTATGGAAACTTCTTTTTGAATTTATGTTCAAGCAATTCTATATTTGTTGTACAATATTTTGTTTGTTTCTCAATATTCTAATCACTTTATGCTGCATCAATTGTAAAACTCTGATTTTTACTCCTTTTATATGTTTGATGCTCTTTGTACAAAATAGATGTGTTTATATATTTTTTTTTATTACTTTTATTATTATTATAATTTTTTTACTATGTATTTGGAGCTTTTCTCCCCGGGCCTCCACTGAAAATGGTCACCTTGTGTCCAGTCGGACTAACCCGGTAAACAAATGGAAAATAAATAAAAATAAAATAAATAAATATATAACCCTATGGCTTCTTGGGCCCTGGGTTATTTGAGTTATTTTCCAAATGGTTATTACTGTGCTGTTTTGGTCAGGAAAAGTGTTTTGAAAGGATGTTAAGGAAAATGAAAGCTGAACAGCAACACAATTTCTTTCCTTAATCATACTTTTTGTTTAAGCCATCATTGAATTAACAGGTTGTGTAAAAAGAATAATTTTGAAATGCACTTTAGAGCATATGGGAAGTGATAGCTTCCTGAAAAGGCTGAAGAGTAAGGAAAAATGTGAGAAAAAGTTGAAGAAAAGTAATCTGTATTCTATGGGGAGCCCAGGATGGGGGGAGAACAGGGGAAGACTAGACGGTATGTGGGGGGGGGGGGGGCAGTAGCTGAAACAGTAAGCCTCTGACACCATTTCGAGTCCAGATTTATACACAGAGTTGTTGTAATGTATCATTGTTGCAACTAAATGCCAGTAACAGTAAATATCCCTTTGTGAGATGGGCCAAAATAGTATGGTACATGGGTCTGTTGCAATGTAAGAGTATTATAGTTATATGTCAGTCTATTTGTACTGCTCCTAAAAGTTTGCAGAAAAAACTAAAGCATTGCTTAGGAAGGGTGGCAGTGACAGGGTGATAAATAGACTGGAAGTGGCTAGAGGGCCCCCAACTTGACATCTGCTGGGGGCCTCCAAAATGCTAACACCAGTCCTGGTCACAGCAGAGCTGTTATATCATATTTCTTGTATTTGCCTTCTTGGCCTAGGAATTGACTGAAAAGGGTATCAGGACCAGCTCATGTACACAATCAGCAAACTTAAAATAAAAAATAAAAAAACACAAGCAACAAGAAAAACAATAAATACATATGACTAAGATGTAAAAGACCCTATAAAAACTTCACTAAACCCTCTAGCACCTCGACAAAGCCTTCAGGTGAGTTCATTACCAAAAAAAAAAAGCTAAGCTGCCTAGTGCAAGCCAGAAGGATAAGAGGTCAGTGACCTGGGTTTGAAGTAGGCCTTACTAGTTCACTAGTAAACACATTCTTATTTCATATTATTCATATCACAGTTGTGCTTTGTTGACCCTGAAGAAAACATGTTTAATTAATTTGTAAGAAAATACTAGAAGACAGGTTTCAATGATTGGTTTAACACTGAGCAATGTGTGTTCATTTCTTTCCCTCTGTTTTTCTTTGCATGATGTAACTAAACAAGAGTTTTTGTACTGAAGTAAAATATTAGGATTTATAATGTAGTACCATGTTGTCCACTTCAGAGATACATTTCATCTTGTTTAGATGTCCGAAATGGCACTGCTTGTTTTGTTTTATATTTTGTAAGTAAATTTATATATATTTATTTTATTTTATTTTACATTTGTTGACCGGGAGAATCTGACTGGATGCATGTCCATTTTCAGTGGAGGCCCAGGGGAGAAAAACTCCACATTTTGTTAATATACAACTAAGTCATTTGACATATACAAAGACCAGTTACAAAAAACATTTTAGCTTACAGAGAAAGAAAAACATTTTTAGCATATAAATGTAGTAGAAGGACACGTTAGTTGAATGCACAGTAATATTTACTTGACCAGTGATATTATAAACAGGGATATGCATAATTTACCAAGAACTGTATTTTGAGTATGGTGGTGTTAGAAAGAAATGGAGAGTAGAAAGAGTAGAAGGAAGCTGTTTAGAGCATAGTGAGACTGCTAGTAGATGAAGTTAGCATAGTGAGACTGCTAGCAGATGAAGTTAGCATAGTGAGACTGCTAGTAGATGAAGTTAGCATAGTAAGACTGCTAGTAGATGAAGTTAGGTTAGTAAGACTGCTAGTAGATGAAGTTAGCATAGTAAGACTACTAGTAGATGAAGTTAGCATAGTAAGACTGTTAGTAGATGAAGTTAGGATAGTAAGACTGCTAGTAGATGAAGTTAGCATAGTAAGACTACTAGTAGATGAAGTTAGCATAGTAAGACTGCTAGTAGATGAAGTTAGGTTAGTAAGACTGCTAGTAGATGAAGTTAGCATAGTAAGACTACTAGTAGATGAAGTTAGCATAGTAAGACTGTCAGTAGATGAAGTTAGGATAGTAAGACTGCTAGTAGATGAAGTTAGCATAGTGAGACTGCTAGTAGATGAAGTTAGCATAGTAAGACTGCTAGTAGATGAAGTTAGGTTAGTAAGACTGCTAGTAGATTAAGTTAGCATAGTAAGACTACTAGTAAATGAAGTTAGCATAGTAAGACTGTTAGTAGATGAAGTTAGGATAGTAAGACTGCTAGTAGATGAAGTTAGCATAGTGAGACTGCTAGTAGATGAAGTTAGCATAGTAAGACTGCTAGTAGATGAAGTTAGGTTAGTAAGACTGCTAGTAGATGAAGTTAGCATAGTGAGGCTGCTAGTAGATGAAGTTAGCATAGTAAGACTGCTAGTAGATGAAGTTAGGTTAGTAAGACTGCTAGTAGATGAAGTTAGCATAGTAAGACTACTAGTAGATGAAGTTAGCATAGTAAGACTGTTAGTAGATGAAGTTAGGATAGTAAGACTGCTAGTAGATGAAGTTAGCATAGTAAGACTGCTAGTAGATGAAGTTAGCATAGTAAGACCGCTAGTAGATGAAGTTAGCATAGTAAGACTGCTAGTAGATGAAGTTAGCATAGTAAGACTGCTAGTAGATGAAGTTAGGTTAGTAAGACTGCTAGTAAATGAAGTTGGAGTAGTAAGACTGCTAGTAGATGAAGTTAGCATAGTAAGACTGCTAGTAGATGAAGTTAGGTTAGTAAGACTGCTAGTAGATTAAGTTAGCATAGTAAGACTACTAGTAAATGAAGTTAGCATAGTAAGACTGTTAGTAGATGAAGTTAGGATAGTAAGACTGCTAGTAGATGAAGTTAGCATAGTGAGACTGCTAGTAGATGAAGTTAGCATAGTAAGACTGCTAGTAGATGAAGTTAGGTTAGTAAGACTGCTAGTAGATGAAGTTAGCATAGTGAGGCTGCTAGTAGATGAAGTTAGCATAGTAAGACTGCTAGTAGATGAAGTTAGGTTAGTAAGACTGCTAGTAGATGAAGTTAGCATAGTAAGACTACTAGTAGATGAAGTTAGCATAGTAAGACTGTTAGTAGATGAAGTTAGGATAGTAAGACTGCTAGTAGATGAAGTTAGCATAGTAAGACTGCTAGTAGATGAAGTTAGCATAGTAAGACCGCTAGTAGATGAAGTTAGCATAGTAAGACTGCTAGTAGATGAAGTTAGCATAGTAAGACTGCTAGTAGATGAAGTTAGGTTAGTAAGACTGCTAGTAAATGAAGTTGGCGTAGTAAGACTACTAGTAGATGAAGTTAGCATAGTAAGACTGCTAGTAGATGAAGTTGGTTACTAGGAGGAGGTTGAGAGAGCATTTGCTGAGCTGAGGAAACAGGTATAGAGGGTCAACCTAGGGGAAGGCATGGGCATTGTCTTTTGATAATAAGGTGTTCTTTTAGTAGTTGTTTAAATTTAATGCTTGATTTTGCTGAGGTAAAAGCAGGGGGCAGTGAGTTCCAAATTTTACTTATGTAGTTAGGAAATAGGGAATCACCTGCTGAGTTGCTGGATTTGGTCATTTTGATTAATGTTTTGTCACTAGAGCATAGTTGTCTGGGGTTTTCCTGTAATTTAAGCAAATTAGATAGTGCTGGTATTTTTTCAGGCTATTGTAGAAGTTTCTGAGCGAAGACTAGTTGATGGAAGGTAATGAGATTTGGAAGTTCAAGCCAATTTAGTTGAAGTAGTGAGTGGCAATGGTGGGAACGGTAAGGAGCATTTGTGACAAATCTGGCAATTTGATTGTAACAGGTGTCTAGTTTTGTAATTTTAGTTTTGGATAGGTTGGTGAAGATGGGAGCAGCATATAGAAGTGTGGATAGGAGCAGAGTTTGAGCCATGGTAATTTTAGCTTGTTGAGTTAGGTATGTTTTATTTTTGTACAAACAGCCAAGTTTTCTGTGTATATTTTCGATAGTTTGATTTATATGAAGGTCAGACTTCAGTTTGCTGTCAATGGTCATGCCTAGTAGTTTTGTGTGGGAGTCTGGAGAGATAATGGTACCATCACTAGACATAATATTGAAAGTTTCTGCCTCTAAGTTAGATTTGTTTGGTTTGAAAATTAATAATTTGGTCTTTTTGGGGTTCAATAACAGATTTGTACTGAGAAACCAAGCTTCAGTGGTTTTGAAGACTTGTTGGGTGATGGAGAGGAGTGTCAGAGGGTTGCTGGCTGAACAGACTAATGTACTAATGTTGAGTTGTCAGAATATTGTATGACAGTTGTATGTTGAGTGATGCTGTTGAGATCATTAATGAAGATGGAGAATAGTAGAGGGCCTAAAACTGACCCTTGTGGGACTCCAGTTGTAATAGTAAGCAGTGTGGATAGTTTGTTATCCCCCCTGACTGCTTGCTGTCTGCCTAGTAGGTAATTCTGAAACCAGGCTAGTGAGTGATTGGACAGTCCGAGGTCTTAGAGGAACTCAAGAAGTTTGGGGTGGTTTACCATGTCGAAGGCTTTTGATAGGTCTAATAGTCGTGTTTAGGAAGTTCTTTCATCTATAAGTAGTTTAATTCTCATAAGAAAATTGTTTCTTGTTCTTCCAAATGTATTGATATGATTTCTTAATTTCATGGTAATTGATTAAGAAAAGGAGCCTTTGCTTTGGAGATCACACTTGTTGCATGGCACTGCTCTGCACATATTTGCTATACACCTGTGGCACAGACAAATAAATAATAACTAAGATATTTTCACTCTATTGCATATTACCTACTTAAAGACAGAGTATAAATAACTTGCTTATCCTCACTGTAGCTTCCCTTCTCTTGACTTACTTTAAAGTGAGTGAGGTTTCTTATCATTAAGTACACTACGAGAATCTAACTCATAGGATCGTAGAATCATAGGAGGTTACTAGGCTAATGACCCTAGCGCTCTTACAAGCCTAGCCAAGTTTTGCCATTACTTCCACAATCAGCACCTGTCACCCCTGTCCAAGAGGGACATATGTGGACCCCTGGGGTGAACTTATGGTTATCCATCAAATCATCCAGATTGCATTTGAAGATGGCCAATGAGGTGCTCTGATTGACGTGAAGTGGGAGAATGCTCCAAAGGTGTGGAAACATCTGAGTGGAAAATCTGGCCCTCCAGCAGGTTCTATTAATGTCATATACCAGGTTAAGGCCATTAGAGCAAGTAACCCATGTACCATTTAACTTATGGATATGCAGCATTTCCAAAGCAGGGTCAAAGATTGCCTTATATGCAAGGCAGAGATCACCTCTGAGCAGTTGTCATTCATAGGGAATCCTTGCCTGTGGAGTTCCTTTACATGCTCTAGCAGTGATTCAGAGATTGGGAACCTTACACTTTTATCCATGATGTAAGTAGTATACATAAGTAAGGGGGTGTAGAGTGTGAAGCTCCCCTACATGGGGATGCAGAGGGTGAAGACCCCCCTGCAAAATTTCAGTTTAGTGGTACCAAAATACAGTAAATTCTCTTCACTGCATCTTTATTTCTTTGATGTCTATTATAAATAAAGTGGTAGTGGAATGTATCAGTACTAAGTATCTTATCATTCCATCATTGATTGATTGATTGATTGATTGATTGATTGATTGATTGATTGATTGATCATTTGTTAACCAGTTAATCCCACTAAGGGAGACCCAAGGTGGTATTTATATTACTGGAGGAAATGTGGCCAGGGCATCAGGGAACTTCACTAGACTTTTTGATAGGTGCTGTTGGATCTTTTATATTCACCTGATCTTCAGTCAGCCCAAGCAGATGGGGCCTCAGTTTGACATTTTATCTGAAGGATGACATTCAGCAGAATAGTTTGGAAAGTCAGGTATATCTTGTAGAGGATACTGCTGCTCTGGAACAAACTCCCCATCCACATAAAACAAAGATCATCCCTACCCATAATCAAGTGAAAATTTACCCCAGGACTGCCCCATGTTCTACACAGGCAGTTCCTGAATGCTTTATCCCATGCACGGGTCTCCTCATTTATCCCATGCATGGGTCTCCTCAAACTATCTATGGTATGAACCCAGTTATTATCCTTAGAGGTATTACACTTATTTGTTTATTCATTCATTTATTTGTTTATTTACTTACATTTGATTACTGAGTAGTCTCCGACTGGAATAGAAGCCTGCTTTCAGCAGAGACCCGGGGTGAAAAGCTCCAGAAATTTATAGATACAAATGTAGTGCAGTGATATACAAAAAGAGAAAAGTTAAAAGAAAAAATACTTACAGAGTAAAAAATACAATACAATACAGATGAAACACAAAATAGATACATACAGTCGTAAAAATACAAAATCAAAAATCATAACAGAGTCAATGTATAAATTGTTCACACTTTTTTTTTTTTTGTGGAACAATCAAAGGAAAAAAATAGAAGCCAGGTTAGGCTGTAAGAGGTGTAGGTAGACAAGATTAATGGAAAGAGATAGTATATGGGTGCAGTTAGCCTGGAGATGTGCAGGAACATAGCTAACGTTTAGAGTAATATTCTTTTAGAAGTTGTTTGAAAGTATGTATATCAGGGGGTAGAGAGAATATGTTGGGGAAGAGTTCCATGATTTGGCAATTTTATAAGAGTATAAGGAGTCCCCATGATAGTTATGAGATTTAGTTACATTGAGCATGACCTAAGGGACTTAAGGTTTGCATACGGTTGAATGAGGTCAGCTAGAGCGGGGCAGTAATCAGGATTGTGGATTGTTCTATGAGCAATTATTTGCTGGTTGAGGGATAGTAAGCTGGGGAATTCTATCCAATTAAGGTGATAAAGAGCTGTACAGTGATGTGATCTGGGAGGTAGGTTTGAGGCAAATTTGGCTATTTTATTATAACAGGTTTCAAGGTTATTCAAATCTGAATTACTTAGGTTGGTAAAGATTTGGGAACAGTAAAGAAGGGTGGATAGGAGGTCAGATCTAGCTATAGTTAATCTGGCATAGTTGGTTAGATAGGGTTTTGCTCTGTAGAGAGAACCAAGTTTTATGTGGACTTTTTTGATTGTTAGTGCTATATGTTTATCAAACTTTAGGCCATTATCTATTGTAACAACTAGAAGTTTTGTCTGTTTGATTGGTTTGATTTTTGTACCATAAGAGGAGAAGATAGTGAGAGGCAATGGGGTGTTAATAGCACTAGAATTACTGAAGACCGTGAGTTTGGTTTTGTTGGGGTTTCAAATGAGTTGATGGTTGGATAGATAGTTTTCAATGTTTTGGAGGGCAATTTGAGTTTTGTCTTGTTGTTCTTTGATAGATGGGGCAGAGCAGATGAGAGAGGCATCATCAGCATATTGAATGACTGAGGCGAGTTTTGTAGAGCTACTGAGGTCATTGGTAAATATGATAAACGTTGATGGCCAATGATGGAGCCTTGTTCATAGGTTCATAGGTTCATAGGTTCATAGGTTGGTACTAGGCTATCAGCTCTAGGGCCTATACAAGCCTAGCCATAACAATTCCCTGGCTATTTCTTTCCACATTATTTACTTTCCTGGACCCCTGTCTAGCAGGGCGACTGACGTGATCCCTGGGGTGAATTTCCTTTCTCCCATCCAATCGTCAAGGTTCCTCTTGAAGAGGTCCAAAGAGGCACTCTGCTTGACATGTACGGGCAATCTATTCCAGAGTCTGGGGAGTCTCTGGGTCAGGAACCTATCCCTCCAGCATGTTTTGTTTATTGTGATGACAAGGTTTAGATCCCTGGAGTGTGTAGCTCTGAGGGATTGGGATTTCTTTAAGTGTAGCATGTCCAACAGGTCGGGGTTTGACATGGCCTTGTATGTTAAGCAGAGATCGCCTCTGAGTAGACGATATGTGACAGAGTATAGCTGGAGTTTTTTAAGGCGGTCAGCGTAGGGCATCTGCTTTAGGCCTGTGATTCTTTTAGTGAGGTATTTCTGAGGCCTTTCCAGTTGTTGCAGATGTCTTGAGAGGTACATACCAAATGGGGCGTTGTATTCTATAATGGGTCTAATGAGGGATGAGTACAGTGGGACAATGACCTCCTTTTTTCTGGATGAAAAGCCCTTCGTGATGAGGTGTGCCACATAGAAGGATTTCCTGACTGTTGTGGCGATGTGGTTATCGAAGGTGAGACCACTGTCCACATGTATCCCTAAGTCTCTTATCACACTTTCTGTGTTTAGTGTACTGCCACCTATATGGTAATTCATGGATACATGTTTTTCCCAAAGGGGATAACAATACATTTCTTGGCATTGAGCTTGAGCCCATGGCTCTGGCACCAAGCATCTGTTTCTGTAAGGCCCTTTTGTAGAGTGTCCACATCATTTGGGGATTCAATAATGGCTCCCAGTTTGCAGTCATCTGCAAACTTTGTTAGCCAGAGTCCCTTAGTGTTGACCTGTACTTCAGAGAAGTAGATGCCAAGCAAGAGCGGCCCCAGGACTGAACCCTGAGGTACTCCACTTGTCACTTGTCTGGAGCTGGATTTGGAGTCGGCTACTTTTACAGTGTGGGTTCTATCAGTAAGCCATTTAGCAACCCATTGGGTGACATAGGGATTAATGCCCAACTCAGTAAGTTTATCTATGATTCCAGAGTGGGGGATGGTGTCAAAGGCCTTGGCAAGGTCTAGATAGGCTGTGTGGACCACCTTACCCTTGTCCATGGCTCTGGAGACTGATTCAAAGAAGTCAATCAGGTTCAGGAGACAAGATCGGCCCTTCACAAACCCAAACTGGGTGGGGTCCAGTGTTTGAAGGTTGCCAATGTCTTTGTTTATAAGTTCCATGATAATACGCTCCATGGCCTTGCAGATAAGGCTTGTCAGACTGATGGGACGGTAGTTTCCGGGATCCAAGGTGGATCCCCCTTGTGGATTGGGATAACTGTAGCTCTGCGCCACTCAGTGGGCACGAAACCTGAGGTGAAGCTATGATTAAACATGACACTTAGGTGAGGTGCCAGTTCATATTGTAGTTCATGTAGTACACAGCCCAGGGTGTCATCTGGTCCCATGGATGCTGTATTCTTGGCTTTAGAGAGTGCGTTTTGTACCTGTGTGGCCGTTATTACTGGAATTTGGCAATCTTTCGGTATTGAGATGGGCCATTTAGGGGGTGAGAGGAGGGTGAAGTTGGCACTGAATCGATCTGCCAGGATATTGGAAATATCCTTCGGATCAGTATATTTAATGCCATTCTGTTTTAGCTCAGAGCAGATCTGAGCATTGCCATTTAAATTCTTGACATAGTTATAGAATGCTTTGTGGTTGTCTTTGGAATCTTTGGCAATTTTATTTTCATAACTAGCTTTGGAGGATTTTATGAGGCATCTCAGTTTCTTACTGAGGCTAGTAAGGGAGTTTTTTGCATCCTGGGATTTTCCTCTTTTCTGCAAAAGTTTCTTCCTTTTGTTGTAAAGTTTGTTTATGGCAGGGGACCACCAGATTGGCTTCCTTTTTTGGATGAGAGCATTTTGGTTCTATTTGGGATGGCACGATTCATGCATGACTGGATGTGCTCGTACAGTGCCTTAGTGTAGGATTCAGCAGTTGAACTTTCAGTTCCCCTCTGCATGGGTGTCATGAAGTTTGTCACTTCTGACTTGAGTAGCATGAAGTTGGCTTTGGAGAAGTTTTTTATGGTGGTTTCTTTACTGGGGGTTGGGGGTGGGATGTGGATGTTAAGGGTGATTAGCTTATGGTCAGACCTGACTAATGAGGGGGTGACCATAGGTATGGAGCATTGATTTCCCATGTTGGTAATGACCAGGTCTAGGATATTGGAGCCCCTGGTGGGACTATGAATTAGTTGATCCAGGGTGTTGGAATTTATAAATTCCAAGAACCGTTGCGCAAAGGTGTTGGGACATGAGTAGTTTTCCCAGTTAATGGCAGGGTAGTTAAAATCACCCAGTATTAGGGTGTTTGGTTCTATCTTAATATTTTCCAGTATGTTTAGAAAGGTGTAGTGAGAATCTTAGGGTATAGTGGGGGATCTGTAGCAAGCTACAATTTGGATTGCAGTCTTACCTAGTGTTAGTTGCACTTGGAGAATTTCAGACACATTGTGTTGGCCAGCTAGCCTGGTGGTGTGAATATCCTTGGTGAATATTGACACTCCTCCACCTTTAGGGTTTCGGTCCTGGTTTGGTGGCCGAAAAGTGTGGTAAGAGTTGTAGCCTGGTATTGCAGGGGTGCTCTCTGGAGCCTTGAACCAGGTCTCAGTTACTGCACAGATATCGATGTTCTCCATTTTTAGGAGTGCCTTGAGAGAGTGCATTTTGAGGTTTAGACTTCTAGCATTGAGTAGCATTACCTTCAGATTTTGCATGCTTGTACCTGTTACGGTGGTGGTTTTGTCCTTTGAAGTTTGCCTAAAAAGGCACTATAGGGTGGCAAGAGCCTTAGCCAGTAACCTGAATCCCAGGGGCGACAGGTGCAGACCATCTCTGGCAAAGCATCGTGGTCTGTCAATCATGTCATCCCAGGCAGACAGATACTGGATCCCCTTTGAATGACACCATAAGCTTAGCCAATTGTTGAAGTCAATCATTTTATCCTTATATTGTGGTATCATTCTGGGCGAAGGCAGGATGCTACTCAGGGCTAGGGTCATACCTGCCTGGGCCACATGATCCGAGAGCTCTTCCATGTCTCTTTTCATGTAGTCCAGGGAGGTACGTCTCATGTCATTCACTCCAACATGGACAATGACAGAGTCATATTTGTACTTGTTGTGGAGTGACTTGAGTGCATGCGTTATGTGGCGGATCCTGGCACCCGACAGGCAGCTGACTGTAATTTTCTCCTTATTCAACCTGGTGAGAGGGACATCAGTGTGCCGGACTATAGAGTCACCTATGACTAAAGTGTTAGATACATTGTCTTGCCTTAGGGGCTGTTGCTGGGTGGCACACTGGTGTTGTGAACTATGTGACACATTGGTTGTGATTGGTGTTTGTTTGCGTTTCAGCTTCAGAGGTCTTTGTTGCTTGGGCAGGTTACATGTGGGACTCTGACAGTGATGGGTAGGAGGGTGAAAGATTATTATCCCACTTAGTGACTTGGTGACAGAGCGATAGCTGTGAAATCAGTTTAAGGATGCTGTACTGATATTGTATAAGGCAAGTTTGATGAGAAATTTTTGGTGTGATACTGTGTCAAAGGCTTTTGACATATCAAGGAAGGTAGCTGAGACAAGTTGACCATTGTTTTTGCAGAGATTTATGCTGTTTGCGAAACTTATAAGGGCTGTATTGGCACTTTGTGTGGGTTAAAAGCCATGCTGAGAGTTGGAATAAAGGTCGTTTTTAAGGAAGTAGCCAAGGATTTGATGTTTTATACATTTTTCTAAGATTTTGGCTAGTGGTGAGAGAATGGCAATTGGTCCATAGTTGGAGAGGTTAGTAGAGAGGCCATCTTTGTGAAGGGGTATGATATGAGATATTTTCCAGAGAAGAGGTATGTACCATTCAGAGTTAGACTGGTTGATAAGAGTAGATATAGGATAGGAGATGGATGTGGTGGCAAGTTTTAAAAATCCATTGGGAAGTTGATCAGCTGCAAACGCACACTGTTTTAATTTACCTTGGAGTTTCTTTACATAACCGGTTTGAACTGGCTTAAGGGAGAAAAGATAGTACTGAATTCAGTGGAGGTTGGTATAGATAGTGGTGGGTTTGTAGTGTTGTTTAGTAATGTAGTTATCGAGTTTATAAAGTGGGTATTGAATTGCATGCTGAACACTCTGTAGAGTTACTGGTTGATGGTGCTGGAGTAGTAGGATAAATAATTATCGACCATGGGATGGGTAAAGCCAATCTCTAACCAAATGGGATAGGTTAATTCAAGCACAAAAAGGGAACAGCTTAAAATGGCCCACAAGGGTAGCTATCCTAGTACTTACCTATGAACCTCTGAACCATACAGGCATCGTAATGCATTGTTTCATATCACTTAAGAACCTGCCCCATTGATACAAATGCATCTTAGTCTCCAAACCACAGTTCTTCTAAAGAAAATATTGTCCAAAAGGCCCTCTTAACTCACTTTCCTCCCTCTATCTTTTATCTGTATGTACACCATCTTCTTTGTATGTCACCTCACTCTTGCATATTCCTCTAAACCCTGCTATCCACTATTTCAGTATATATGTTGCACAAAGTCCAAATAATCTATTTTAGTTAACCTGAAGACTTGCGCGTGAATGCCCTACACAGATCACTATCAGTGTATTGAAAGTATGCAACACTGAAAGTTAAGTAAATGAGACGAAAACAACAAAAGCTTAAAAGGACAAACATGCACAGCATCGAATTTCGTACAATCATGAAACAGCTACAGATGTTATGTAGCACTTTGTTTTTTAAAGCCAGGAAGCATTTGAATACTGCTTGTTGTACAGTGAGAATTGGGAAATTAATCCTTTTCCCTATTGTGCGGTGATCTCAGAACTGGTATATATAAGTTGCAGAAAGTGAGGGGGGTGCTTGCCCTCAGTTAAAGCTTAAAAAAGTTTATATGGAAGGTAAATGGATAGTACCTTTTTTATTTAATTTCAGCGATTGTCTGTTGAATCCATGTACACCATAGTAGTTGTCGTAAATCAGAGGATAGTTTAAAAGGACATATGTGCAATTGTGCTGAGGAGTTATGGATGTAAAAGAGTATTGGATTGAATTTGCTTGCTTTGGTGTTGTACGTTTCAGTTATGTGCACTTTCAACATTTTAAGCTTTTGTTGTTTTTGTCTCATTGTTTTACGTTTCGGTGTTGTGTACTTTTGATAAACTGATAGGGATCCCCTTGCATATATACCTATTGCATTCAGATGGTGAACATTTTATATTTTAGGAAATGTTTTCTTGCTAACACAATGTGCATTAATTTAGCATAAGTTATGGTAATATTGTTTGTAGTATAGACATAAACACTTCATAATTGTGGTTTAAAATAGAAATGGCTTTATATGAAGCCTGGTCTCAGGGGTCTTTGCCATTTTTAGGTAACACAGCCACCATAGCTTTCTTCCAAAATGTTGGTGCTTCCCCTTCTTTTAAAATACGTTAAAACAAAATCTTCCATATTCTTATCACTTTTTTCCCTCCTAATTTCCAAACTTTCAAAGGAATACCATCTGTTCCTGGAAACTTTCCTGAAGCTTGATTATACTTCACTATTTTTTAATAAATTCTGCTGTGGAACATTGGTCCAGTTGTTTAATTGTGCCTTCATAAAATGAATACATTCTGTTCCTTCTAGTTCCTCTGGGACAACAGAAAATCTCAGGTTTTCTTTGCATTTTCTGTCTTCTAAATCTGTTTTTTTTAAACAGTTCTTGAGAAACCTCATATTTGGCCAGCTTTTTCTTCACATCAGCCACAGATTTTTACAGGTTTATCAGCTCATCAAAATGGCTATTAAAGCTTCTTCTATTTTTTCCAGCCTTTTGTTGTTTGAATTGATATTCTCCTTCAATATCACCTCTTAGTACATATGATGTCTTGAACCAAAGCTGAAGTTTGAACTGCTTTTTGCTGAACAGCTGGATAGTCCTTCCAAGACAGTGCTTTCTCTTCACCTTTTCTTGTTAATTTTCTTTCAGGTTTTTCCAAATTTACTCTTTGCTGGCATCCAGGAATTATTTACTAGCCAGTAAATGAATTTTACCAAAAAAAAAAAAAAAACATGTTCAATAAATGGTACTCCTTTTCCTTCAGTTTCTGTTTTTACACTGGGAGAGCTGAAGTTATGCTATTTATCAGTGTACAGCAATCTAGGGCTTGCCAAGATGGTGGGCTTCTTGAGTTTGCTTAATCTGTATCAGCGTCCTAACTCTATGAATTCTGTCCTACAGGATCTGCCTTACTCATACGTTCTTGTTCTGGGTCCATTCTATCCATTAATCCTACAGTGGCCTCCTAAATCTGTTAACCCTAGAGAATGTCCCTTACTCCTTTTCATCCTGCTAGGGCAACCCTGACTCCTATAATGTTATTACTAACCCCATGCATATATTCATTTAATTGGGGTCGTCATGGTTTCTTAATCATTTTAATGATATTAATGCTGTCTAATCTGTGCAATGCTGCTAGCGACTTCCTGTCTTTTCCGGCCTTGTTTGGTTATCCTAATTCCATCAGTTCTGTTCCACAATGCTCTTAATCAAACTGGGATCCACAGATTCTGCAGATTTTACAAAGAGGTCTTCTGAATCATTTAACTGTGTAGGCTAACTCGTTTTTAACCCCACTTCATTTACAACTCTGTTGTCTTACTGTGGACCTTCTTGATCCTTAATTCTTCTGTGGGGGCCGCTCTTGCTAAGGTTCAAGAATTTCTTAATTCTATATAAATAAAAAAAAAAAAGAAATTGTTAATTCTGTGGAGATCTTGGGCTCTGTTAGTCCTATGGGGGCTTCCAACCCTGTTAAACCTACTAGGGCTACCAAGCACTAAAAGTAGCTCTGCATAAAAAAATTATATACATATATATAGTCCCAAAGTCAAAGGGCGGTATACTTTCTCTATCTTTGTTAGAAGCATCTAATAATGATGAGAATACAGCACCTGAGAAAACCATTATTACTTAAACATTTTGTCTGTTTCCCACAGTAGTTATATACAATCTGATGGATTAGGTTTGCAACATAAATATGTCCATAAAATGACTATTTTTCTCTTTTTACAAAATGTTTGCAGATGCAACCATTTGTTATTGATTGTTCGGTACATAGTATATTACAGGATCTCTGTCTCAAAAATGACTGTTGAAGATCATTGTACCCACTCCTACCAGTTGATATTTGGAGCTATGAAAATAAATATCTATTTTTTTATTTTAAACTCACTAAATTTAATATTCTCACTCAGTATGGGTTAACACTTGCATAAATGTGCTGACAAGTGATTGAAGAAAATATGTTTAATTTTTGGGATGAGGTATCCATCTGTAATATACTAGTATTCCTTGTATTACAAGTAGAAAATGTTAAATAACAAACCCCATGAGTAACTGTCTACCTCATAATGAAGAGTTTTTAAAGACGTTAGTCAAGCATTCTTTATTGAACTTAACCTGTCTACACTGCCAACCTTGTGAAATATCTCTTGAGTCCTACAGCTATGCATTAAATGCTCATTCTCTAACCTTTTGCCTCATCTATATAAGGGTTAATATAAATGCATTCTGCATCACAGCATTTCATGAGTCTTTGATATACCTCATTTATTTCTTTGTCTTACTGCAACCCAGACAAAGTGGTTATATGGTTATAGATGCTGTAATTCCTGCTGTTTCCAATAAACTAGGTTAAAGTATGTTTTATATATGTCTGACATGTTTTCACATTTCAATTCATGGCATACAAGCACATCCTATCAGGGTATTATAAAAGGGCCCTGCCATTTCATCAGTAATTTGTTATATTAGCTAGTAAAAATAGCAAATCATTATCCAGTAGATATAATATTTTTAAACTTGTGTGTGTGTATATATATATATATATATATATATATATATATATATATATATATATATATAATGTCTGTCTGCTTGGGATGACATGCTTGACAAGCCACGCTGCTTCGCAAGGGATGGCTTGCACCTGTCACCCCTGGGCTTCCGGATATTGGCCAAGGCTCTTGCCACCCCCATAGTGCCTTTTTTAGGCAAGGCTCAAATGACAAACCTACCTCCCTAGAAAACACAAGTGGAAAAAAACTAAGGGTAATGCTGCTCAATGCCAGAAGTCTAAACCTCAAGATGCACGCCTCGAAGCCCTCCTCAGTATGGAGAACATCGATGTCTGTGCAGTGACTGAAACCTGGTTCAAGGCTCCTGAGAGCACCCCAGCACTATCAGGTTTTACCTCATATCATGCTTTCCGCCCCAAAACTTGGACCGAACCACAAAAGGAGGGGAGTATCCATTTTCATCAAAGATACCCACACCTCCAGGTTAGTGGCAATGCACGAAGCATCGGAGACCATCCAGGTGCAACTAACCATAGGCAAAACTGCCTTACAGTTTGTAGCATGCTACAGACCACCCTCTCAAACTCAGGAACCCCACACAGCCTTCCTGAAGACACTGGAGAGTATGAATGTCTCTCCAAATACCATCATTTTGGGAGACTTCAACTACCCAAACATAGACTGGGAACATTACTCAAGCCCCAACACCCTAGCCCAAAGGTTCCTAGAATTCATAAACTCAAATGCAATGGAACAACTAGTCACCATTCCCACAAGAGGAGACAATATACTAGACCTGATCATCACAAACATGGGGACAAACGCTCCACACCGGAAGTATATCTCTTTGGTAAGATCAGACCATAAATTAATCTCACTGGAAATCCACATCCCGCCCCCACCCCCTGCACAAAAGACCACAGCGAAGAACTTCTCAAAAGCCAACTTCACACTTCTTAAGACTGAAGTGGTATCCTTCAAGGCCCCTGGGCCAGTGGAAACCACAACCCACACTGCTGAATCCTTTGCAAATGCCTTCTATGGGCACCTTCAAGAATGCATGGATCATGCAATCCCAAATAAAACCAAGACCCATTCCCCCAAAGGCAGGCGCCCGGTCTGGTGGACCCCAGCCATAAACAAACTTTACAACAGGAGGAGGAAGCTACTACATGACAGAGCAAAATCCCTAAAAGGGAAGGCATCTCTGATCAGTACTAGCAAAACACTACGATCACTCATAAAATCATCCAAGGCCAACTTTGAGAGAAAAATCGCAAAAGACACAAAAGACAATCACAAGGCCTTCTTTAGCTATGTTAGAAACCTGGGTGGAAACTCCCAGATATGCTCAGAGTTAGTCCAAAATGACACAAAATACACTGAACCCACCGACATTGCCAACATTCTGGCAGACAGGTTCAGTGCAAATTTCTCCTCCCCCTCCTCCCCAAAAGGAGAAATAACTATCCCAGCAGAGTGTAGCCTCCCTAACATCTCAGATGCCCAGGTGAGAGCCGCCCTCTCTAAAGCTAAAAACACAGCATCAATGGGACCGGATGATGTCCCGGGCTGTGTGCTACATGAACTCCAAGAGGAACTAAACCCACACATAAGGCTGCTGTTTAATCTTAGCCTTACTACAGGATACGTACCCAAAGAGTGGCGTACGGCAACAGTGGTCCCACTTCACAAAGGCAGTGCTTCTACGGACCCTGGAAATTACTGCCCCATAAGCTTGATGAGCCTGGTCTGCAAAGCTATGGAGAGGATCATTGTGGAACTCATAAACAAAGACATTGGGGACCTACAGACATTGGATCCTACACAATTTGGCTTTGTCAAGGGCAGATCCTGCCTTTTGAACTTGGTCGACTTTTTTGAAACAGTCACTAAGGCCATTGATGAGGGTAAGGCAGTTCACACAGCCTACCTTGACCTTGCAAAAGCCTTTGACACAATACCCCACTCGGGCATCATAGACAAACTCACCAGCTTAAATGTAAACCCATATGTCACAAGATGGGTTGCAAACTGGCTCAAGGACAGAACCCACAGGGTCAGAGTTGCTGGAGCTATGTCAGACTCTAAGCCAGTCACAAGCGGTGTCCCACAGGGCTCAGTCCTGGGACCCTCTTGTTCGGCATTTATTTTTCCGAGGTACAGGCAAACATAGGAGGATTGTGGCTGACAAAGTTCGCAGATGACTGCAAACTGGGCGCCATAATTGATACTCCAGCGGACACAAACATCCTTCAGAGAGGCCTCATAGAAACGGATAATTGGTGCCAGAGCCATGGCCTTAAGCTGAACGCCAAAAATGTATAGTCATACCCTTTGGGAAAAACAAGGTACCGACAAATTACCACATAGGTGGTAATCCATTAAGTATGGAAGAGGTAATCAGGGATCTAGGGACCCAGGTTGACAGTAACCTCTCATTTGACACTCACATTGCCAAAGTGGTTAGGAAGACCTTCTATATTGCCCACCTTATCATGAAGGGTTTCACATCTAGATCAAGAGAGGTCATTGTGCCCCTGTACTCTTCTCTTATCAGGCCAATGATTGAGTACAATGCCCCATTTGGGATGTATCTCACCCGACACCTGCAGCAGTTGGAAAGACCCCAAAAGTTCCTCACCAAGAGGATAAAGGGTCTTAAACATATGTCATATGCTGCCCGACTGAAAAAACTCCAGCTCTATTCAGTCGCATACCGCCTACTCAGAGGTGATCTGTGCCTGACGTACAAGGCCATGTCCAATCCGGAATTAATGGACATGCTCCACCTCAGAAAATCCAAATCCATCAGAGCCACGAGAACAAGAGACTTAAACCTCAACACAGAAATAAATAGGACGTGCAGAAGGGACAGATTCATAACCCAGAGGCTCCCTACACTCTGGAACAGAATCCCAGTCCATGTTAGGCAGAGCCCCTCACTGACTCTATTCAAGAGAAATCTTGACGAGTGGATGGGAGATCGTAGGTTTACCCCGGGGGTCATCTCTGTGTCATTACTAGACAAAGGCACAGTAAACTAAACCCTAAAAGGGCGTAGTATTCTCATCCTAAGGGGTGGTGAAAGCCACACACACTCTGGCTAGGCTTATAAATGCCCTAGGGCAGATAGCCTAGTACGAACCTATGAACCTATATATATATATATATATATATATATATTTTTTTTTTTTTTTATTCTGCCTACTTTTCCCATTTTTGTGACTTACAGTGATAAATGGGTATCAGCATTTTCTTTACATTAACCAGATGTACCACAACATTGGTTTGCACGATTCCTTTCCCCTTCCATTACTGCTCTTATCAAATCTATGGGTCCACTGAGTTTAATGTCTTATTTGTAAATGAGGAGAGCCCATTATTTTCTGTCATTAAGTAAATTATCATTTTTCCAAACCCTTCCTGTCTTCGGAATATAGTTTTGACATACATGCTTTTTCATTGAAATATTTTACTATGACATTTTATGGTGGTAACAGGAAATTATTTGCACAACTCTTAGCATTATGCAGTTATTTGTCAGAACTACTGCGTTTTTTTTTTTGTATTGCAAACATTAATAATAAGTACGTGAATAAAAATGTCATCTTTAACCCTTATAGGATATAACATAAATACCCTTCAACAAATTATTACAAATAGTTTCAAGAGTCTGTAACTGTGGGAGTTCCCTGTTTGCTTCTTCTGGAAACGGTGCTGTATCTTCTGACTGATCTGTATACACATTAACCCAGAGAATGCAATGTCATGTTCCCAAAGTGAGGTGATTTTCAGTGCACTCCTAAGGAATGTAGATTGTATTACCTCAGCTCTGATACATATAAATGTGTTGCATATTTAGCAATAATAGACTTAAACTCTTTAACAGATGCATTCTCTGGTGACTTTCTGTGAGCATCTCTGTGGAAGCACATCACAGCTACAGGATCATTTTAACAATGACAGGTGGGGTTAACCACTGGAAACTCTAGCAGAATCCAGCTGTCAGGTTGCATTGGAATATTGACACCTAAAGTTTAACTGCTGAAAGCTGTTGTCCTTTTAAGTAATTAACCCAATATATAATTATTATGGGAGGCAAACCTCTGGGGAACACTGCACACCAGCTTCCAATACCCATTAAAAACAAATCACATATAGAATTCTCAGAACATAAGCATGTGTCAAAGATTTTAAATGTTTTAGCTGGACTGTCGAGTATCCTGAGAATACTTAATATGTGATCATGAGCGAACCTAATACTGGACTGCAAAAGCTGCCAATAAATCTTGCTGCTTTAGAGTAGCGAACATCTGACTGCAAGTTCCCCATTTTCTCACATGTCCCTGAATATTGGACAGTTGTGGTTATCCTTAAGAATAACGAAAAGCTGTTGCAGCAACCTTTGACCCTGCAAGTCATATGAGTCCAGGAAACTACCTTATACTCTTTTCTATCCACTCTGTCCATTCCATCCATCTTATACAGACCTCATCTTTGTTAAGTTTAGGGTATCACCAAAGCAGGGTATCCAGTTCAGATGCGTGCACAATATCAGGATGCTTTCAGAATTACATAAGAGATGAATGTGTGATAGCTAAGTAGTACCATATTGCATAATTTTGATGAAATGTCTTAAGTCAGCAGACGGGTAATTGTGAGATGCCACTGTTTGTTTCTTGCCTTAATGAGATGCTACACTTATGTTTGTTTCTTGCTTTAACTATAATGAAAGGCTAGAATCACACACAAAAAATATTTTATATAATGAAAAGACTGAAGCATATAGTTTTACATCTGTATAAACCTCCTACTGCTATATATGTCTGTGAACACCTCCATCTCTATTATGACGTTTTGTTAGTGAATCTACTTCTTTTTCCATCCCCTTAAAAAAACAATTGCATAATTAATTTATTTTAACTAGTCATCTGTGAGTCAGGAGAGTAAAGATGTATCACAGCATGTAAAATACTTTAGTGCTGAATATAATTTTAATTGCATTTATTCTGTTTAGTAACAACAAATTAAACATTTTTCCAAGTGTGCACAACTACACACATATTCCCAAAAGGATTTAGGGTTCAAGTCCAACATATTGGGAATGGCACAATGCAGCTTTATGCTTAGGTATCATGGGGACCAGAAATTCCAATTAAAGTGAATAGTAGGTGCTCAAGTGTTATTCATAAAATATTTGCCTACAGCATTAAAAGTTAATATTCCTGTTTTACTTTTATTAATCTTTGAAAGTGACACTGAAATGCATCTAACATATTGCTGACAGCATGAACATCATTGAGAGGATTTTCTGCAAACATTATCGCTCTTTCAGCTTTCATCAGTTTCCAGCCATTGAAGACCAGGGCCTGCATTATAA
Organism: Protopterus annectens; assembly: GCF_019279795.1. Lineage (NCBI taxonomy): Eukaryota > Metazoa > Chordata > Ceratodontiformes > Protopteridae > Protopterus > Protopterus annectens. The sequence continues at coordinate 691,621,080 of NC_056734.1, read as the reverse complement.
GCTGAGTAAGGGGTTCTGTTGTCATCAAAAATAAAGTAGAGGGCATGGGAAAACCCTGCATCATGCACTTTTTTAGGGTAACTGGTTGCAACAGAGCAGTAACCAGGACGTGATTTCCCATTAGGCACTGTGGGCACAGTGTCTAGGACCTACAAAATGTTTAGGGCCTATGAAGGAGGTAAACAAATTGAAAAAAAGAAATTAATAAGAAAAAAAGAGTGCAAGGCAGAAATCTAATTTAACTAAAATTCAAAATTACATTGTAGAGCCAACCAGAGGGTGGGAGGTTGGCATAACGGTTAAGGTGTTTACCTTACAAACACAAGGTCCATGGTTTGATTCTCAGATGAGGTAAATGGCTAGGCTTAAAATGGCCCACAAAGGCAGTTAGCCTAGTACTAACCTATGAACAATTCAAAATTATTAGGTATTTCCTAAGAAATATTCTTTTATCAACGTTTCTGTTCAGCAAAGTCTTTAATAATGTCCTCAAAGTCCATATCATGAGTAATGTCACTTTCAATATACAAAAGAACCAAAGACAATAGGCGATCCTGGTTCATAGTTGAACATATATACTTCTTAATTTAAGTTTAGAAAATGATCTTTCTCCCTCTGCATTTGTTCCAATTGTTGATAAATAAATCCTCAACAATATATGTATGTTTTGAAAACTTGTAACAAGTTTGTCTTTTATTTGCGATTTTAAACTTATCTAAACATGGGCTAAACTCTTGGCTAGGCTTATAAGGGCCTCAGGGCCAATAGCCTAGTAACTTCCTATGATCCTATGATTAGTTGAGTCATTTCAGCTATTGACTTGTTATCCTTGTACAGTGACAAAAACATACGAAATTCACCAACAAAGTCTTCTTCCAAGTCTGATGAATAAATATTAACTAAGTCTCTGGCTTTCAATTTAACTTCATCCTTTGTTAGAGATCTGTCTGAAAGGAAACCAAAGGTATCATGCAACATACTGTATGCTGCATGCCATTTTGTCATTTCTGTAACTAGCACATTGAGAATATGATCAACAATGTTAATTTGAAATGCATCTTTTGCAGAATACGATAAAAAATGTTAATTCGAAATGCATCTTTTGCAGTCAGTTCTTATACCAATTCTTCTGGTGTTTCTTCAAACGGTCTCTTTCTTTTCTGATTTCAGTCTTTGCATCGTTTGTAATCAAAGTTTTGAACAAGGTCTTTAGCCATTTTTTCAAAGTCATCAGATTTATCCTTGACTCCAACCTCAACTAAATAATCCAGAAATCTAGCATATAATTTTGCAATTGTACACTATACAACTCCAGGTTTCTGAAGTGCTTTATTTATTCTATCAATATTTTTCAGAATATCTTCCCAAATGACTGTCATTAATGCTGTTCCTAAGCTATTTAGCTTGTTTATCAAAGCTTTTGCTTCATGAACCCCTGTCAGTTTTTGTTTTTGACATTCTGAGATATCAAGTAGTGTTGCACAGATTTGATTGCAATTTATCTTCAGTGATCTGACAGCATCATATCAGGATGATTATTTTGTATGTGATAATTTTTTAAGCGAAATTGCATTTTCCATCATATTGAGTTTAGACCATCTTTGTGGTGAAGCTGCAATGAATGTGTAGAACAGCTGCAGAAAGCTGAAAAAAATGATGGCAGCTAAACAGCTTTCTGCAGATGTGATCCCTACTAAATTTAGGCTGTGAGCAGCACATGGAGCCCATACTGCCAGTTTTTTTACTTCTTTGATTCTGGCTTAGAGCTTAGAATATATCCCGCTCATATTGCTGGCATTGTCATACAATTGAGATTTGCAATTTGCAGTCTGTTCCATGTTTGCCAAATGTAGATGCTACTATGTCAAAAAGATATTTAACACTATGTTTTTCAATGGAGACAAACATTAAGAAGCACTCGTACTTCACCATCTTTTGATACATAAATAATTATTGACAATTGATCTGTGTGACATATCTGGGGATGAATCTATACTCAATCCAAAATATTTTGTTTCATTAATTTCAAATTTGATCTGCGTCAACACTTTCAATCCTAATAAATGTATAATTTCCTCATATGTTGTCAAAAATAGGTACAAAATATTTCCGTTGCCTGGATTCCCATATCATTTTATATGATCTTTGAGAAAGGGATCAAACTCTGACAAAAGATCAATGCACCCAAGGAACTTGCCATTGTTAGGATTGTTATGTAGTTCATTATCACCACAAAAACCCAAACCTCTTTTTGCCAGGAGTTTTTCTTTAAAACCTCAGTCCAGTAATTACTTAATTTTTGCTTTTCCATTTGCAATTCTCTATCAATTTTTAAAGACTTTTGGCACTGTAGCATTGTAGATATTGCAGTGAGATGTTCTTTTGATTTTTCATGTGAAGTGATCCTTCCATGTGCATTTTTCCAGTCGTCAAATCCAATTTGAAACTGATTAGTTAACTTATTAAACCCACTTCTAAATAACATGCACACATAACAGTACACTTTAGATGTAGATTCTGAGAATACTGGCCAGTCTGTTTTAAATATCTCGCCATTAGTCATTTTCCTGTAAAAAAATTCTTTTTTTGCATATCTTACTTTTTTGCCAAACTGTTTAGACGATGATTTCAAACTGGATTTCAAATTTTGAGATGCCATATTTTGGGCGAAGTAATGAATGAGATCTGCATTTATTTCCCATTTAGCTGGATCAGTACTGAAACTTGATGGTGAAACAGTAACGGATGTTTCTTGTTTTTTTAAATCACTCGTAGGTTCTAATTTACCTTGATTTGCAGTTACATCAAATGTTGACAGTGTAGAATCTGTCTGTTTTGTTTCTAAATTTTCATTGACTTGATTTTTGACTTTTGTTTTTTGATTTACAGACCTATGATTGTCACAATTGAAATCTTTGGATTGACAAAGGGTTGCCGTACTTCTCGGCAGCTATGGAACATGTATATATTTATGCAATGAACTTTTAATTTTACTCAAGTTCTTTTCAATTTTTTCTTTCTTTTTCCTTTTTTCAAAACCAGAATTGTGCTTTCGCGTATATCCATCATACATTTTAAATAAGGTTAACCTTTAATAAAAAAGATTAAATTACTTTTTTTCAGAAAAAAAAAATTTAAAAGAAAATATGGATCAAGTCTAATTGATGGTACCAAATTTTGAATAAAAACAAGATTCATAAAAATAAAAAAAAAATAAACCTTTTATTTTTCAATTTTCAAATAGTGAAGCATGGTAAATAATTAATTTTACATATATGAAATTAAAAATAATAAAGTAGGAATAATTACTACAATAAACCCTTAACCAATTTTTTTTAGAATTTTACCTTTAAAATGGTAAGCAAAAATTAAAAAAAGCAAAAGTTTATAAAAAATAGCATGTAGTTTCTTAAATAGCTTGAATAAAAGATGTCCAAATGATTGTAGGTTATACACATGGTGTACACAATTTACTGCCAGTTACTTTCTGTTTATCTATCACTTTACTGCAATAGATTTTCCCAGGGATTGCACAAATACTGAAGTATACCTCACTTTCTTCAAATTCAAACAATAGTGACTAACAAAAAAACAGCAAACACATTGACACCGTACATCTCAGCCATTTGTTGAATAATCTCGAAAAATAAACACCCCTGCTCAGTCGTACTCCCAATGCCGAGTTGATGGAATCAAGTTGTCCGTCTGATGCCAAGATGTCCACTTGTCCAGTGCAACTCGTCCATGTCCACACAAACGATGAACTTATATTCTGTACCACCATGTGAGGCAATTGAATAACACACACAGTAATATAAATTGGAAATGTAAAAATTATAGTTGCTCAACTGACTTCATCAGCCACATGGTTTAACAATATAATAGTCGTGATTCTTCACCTTGTTTTCAGTGATCATGATAACTTCCCACTTAACTGGTCACATAAACTAATTATCCTGATTCGTCAAGTGAGGAAAAAGGGGTAAATATGGAGATAGTAGCGAGTGATCATGATAAGTTTGGGAAGAAACATGGGTAATAAGAACGTCATGTCAGTCGGCATAATTCAGAGGTTGTTTATTCCTGTTTTTACACAGCTCGAATGTAAAAGTGCCTAGGGCCTACAAACACTAAAATCTGGCCTGGGCTGTACCTAATAACAGTTTTGCACTTATTGCAGTAGTACTGACATTCTTTTGATAAATATTACTGGCAATCTAAGACATTTGAGGCCAGACCATAAGTACTTCTACCTAAATGAAGCAAAGACCTTGGGATTTTGCCCTATATGGAAGTAATCTTTTTGCAAGTTAAGGCAAAACTATAAATTATGCCAGGCAAATAGAAGCAGAAGTGGATTTTAACACTGAAAATGTTAAATACTGCCATGGATAATACGCATGAGTTTAGAAACATTCATTTTAAGCAACTAATTTTAGATAACAACACCAGAGCATAAAAACATTTAGCACGATGACTTAGGCAAAAGAAAGTAGAAATGGTTATCACCAAATTTAGGGAGCTTATAACAAGAAAAATAACCAGAGATCCTGTAGAGGTATTAGAGATATTTCAGAAATTTTATGAAAATTTGTGTAACACTGAGAAAATGTGGAAATCAAGAAAGAACACAAATGGAAATATTTATGAAAGACTTAATTATACCAAGTCTAAAGGTAGCTGGCACTCAACAACTAACAGTTAAGACAGGAGGAGATGAGATTAAAAACGGTGATGTATAATTAATCTGGGAAAGTCTCCAGGAACAGATGGTATTCCTGTGGAGGTTTGGAAGTTAGGAAGGAAAGAAGAGATGAATATCTGGAGAGATTTTGTTTAACAGCATTTTAAAAGGAGGAGAAGAAGGCTGTGGAGGCTGTATTACCTAAAGATGGTAATGACTCATCAGACCCAGCTTCATATATACCCATTTCAACTTTAAACCATGATTATAAAGTGTTTACTTCTATACTACCTAAAAGAATGGCAAAGGTGCTGCCAAACTGATAGATATGCATCAGTGTGTTTTTGTGGAGGGGATACAAATATTTGAAAACATTAATAGAACAAGGAAACATTCGACAGAGTAAGCATGGATTTTATGAGCAGGACAATTGAAGCATTTGCATTCCTTGGTACAATAATAATGTTAATTAAGAGGATGTATACAGGATCAGAGGCAAGAATCAAAATGGGAGGGTCCTCTCTGATACGTTGTGTTTGAACAGAGGAACCAGGCAAGGGTGCCCTTGTTCCCCTTTGTTATTTGATTTCTATTTAGAGTCATTGGCAAAGAAAATAAGGGAACATTTTATTAACACAATGTTTATTGTGTTAATAAACCGTTTCTACTTCTGGATTTGCCTTTACTTGAATCTGCTCTTGTTCGAGCATAGTTTGCAGCAGTATTTATCCGTATATTCTTTAAAGAAAATAAGAGAATCAGAAATTCAAGGTTATAATTGATAGAGTAATCAAGAAAAGTTGTCTTTATTTGCAGATGATATTATTTTGTACCTGATAAATTCAGAAAAGAACATCTCAGTGTTGTGGAACACTTTCTGAAAGTTTCATGTCTTTTCTTGATATAAAATTAATGAAGCTAAAACAAAGGCTATAGCCATTAATTATGTATCCACACCAAGGATGCTCAGCAATACCCATATTTATGGGGACACGACAAGATGAAGTATTTAAGTGCATGGCTTAAAAGGCTTCTGTTGTGATAGCTAAGGCTATGTGAAAAGAGAGTAAACAAAAGATAACAAAAAAAATGAGAAATTTGACGCTCTTGTTATGGATACAGTGAAAATGTTTTTAGTTTCTTTAGTTTTATATACAGGCCAGGCTTATTTTAATCAGCCTGAGAAGTTGTGCACAATAATTAATAAAGAGTTGAAGGAACTTATCTGAGAGGGGAAGAGGCAAAATTTAGTGGGATAAATTAATATTTCCAGTAGAACAATGTGGTTTAGGATTCCCTTTTAGAGCTTCACAGTTAAGGCTCATACATATAATAAAGCAGAAGGCTATAATACCAAGTAGAAAGGGATAATGATGAAGCAGGAGAGGGTTCCAGAAACAAGGATAGAGTGGGATTTTGGATACAAATCATTAAGGAGAATAATAACAACCACACAGAATATTTTATTTATAACTTACAAACAGACATTCTAAGAATTAAGTCAATACAATAATGGACAAAGGAGATTTTGCTAATAGGGGTGACTGCAAGTAGGGGTTCAGAAAATTAAGAAGGGGGGACTGGAATTTATTAGAGAAAACTGACAAGGGAGCCAAGGTATTGGAAGCAAATAACTAGAGAGGGAACGGTTACAGAGTTAGACGAGCCCAAGAAGACATCTGGACTGCAGACTAGAGACTGCCTTCCCTGGCAAGTACTGACATCAGAATATAGGCAAAGAGCAATGGATGGGTTAATCATAAGTGAAAGGCCTACTCTGCTAGAGTTCCTAGCTGAATCCAGAACAGAAGCTACTGTTAGACAAGGGATAATTAGTATGGCATATGCAGATTTATGGAGCAGTAGAAGTTGTCTGACCTAAGGAACTTTGAATTCACATCAGTGAGAAGGATACATGTCTAGGAAATGAATACTTTGAATCTCCATGGTTTGGCTGGCTGATCAGTGTCTCTCTCTTTTCCCACTCCTGCTCTGTCTTAGTAGTGCGTGTTAACTCTGACCGTCACCCTGCCTTTAGCCATGAACCTTACTTTCAAAAAACCCTTTCTGTAAAACTAGCACTACACAAGGCAGCTCAAACACTCACCTTGTGAGCATGCACACACACACACACACACACACACACACACACACACACACACACACACACACACACACACTCATTAAATATAGCCCCTTACCTAACCCTAAACCTAACCCTAAAAGTCACATTCTGTGTTCACACAAAAACTAAATCTATCCCTTTACATAACACTTATACTAAACATAAAACACATGCACTCACAAACTCTCAGTCTCTCCACAGACCCACTTACCTTTGTTGACCAACCTGGAAATCTTCCGATACAACATTCACACAAAATGCCTTTCACATAAAATTAACTACAGTTCACTTCAGTCATACAAATGAGTGTTGACCAAATGAACTGTAACTATCTATCTATATATAGATAGATAAATAGATAGATAGAGACATAACTATACTGCTGACATATAAATATCTATTAGCAAATGAGATTCACCAACTAGAGAAAAAAATATAGTTATTTCTGTTGACATGACCATCATGGACAACAACCGTGCTCAGGTTTAGATCCCAATACAAACTATTTTCTGAATGTTACAAATGCTCTTGGTTTATCAGTACTACTACAACACAAGCCCAAATGCTTTTTCCTTCTGTTTATGTACAGGTGAAGTAACATAGGCTAGTGCAGTATAACTGGAGATTTCCTGTGATGTTAAATACAATTACACTATAAGCATGACTTTCCTTGTCCTATAATGTATATGCCTCTGCTACCATACATAAATGAAGCATAGATTAACTGTTTCTCACCTTGTTTGTCATCTCATGTTATTCAGCTTATTAGTGCACTTTATACTGGATTTGCATGACATTTCATGATATTTTCTTTAGAAATGTCCAGTCTACCTTTATATTACACTGTTGCCTATTTTCCAACTTCAGGAGGTTATTGTGTGCAGATAGCTCCTCATATACTTTTCTTAACGGGTTGCTTGGCAAACTTCCAGCTCCATCTGTGATTTATGTTCTCTAGGATATAATTATACAATATTTAGAAGTATCGACTTTATCACATAACCAATTCTTACTTTTGCTATTATTGATATTATTTCATTCTTTAATGTTTGTCTGTTCTGAAAATGTTCTTCTTTTTCCCTATTGAGAAATTAGTTATAAACTTGACTGGAACTATCTTGTTAATGAATATATTGGCCAAGAATTTGTATTAAATTGTGACTTTGGTTGTTTTTCCTACTTTCTGGCTGAAAATCTGTAAACAAGTTAATGCAAAAAAGAAATATGCCTACCTGGTTCTCACATCCCATGCCATATTACATTTACTATTTTGGACTCCCATGGGAATAGCCTACATATAAAGGTGTTTGTGACTCTCTCAGTGTCCCCTTATGTCCAAAAATTTGTTGAGTCTTTAGAGTTGATGTCTTACTATGAGGAAACAGTACAGTTGTCACAGCTCAGTTAGTGTGCAGGTTAGAATAAATGGCCTGATATTTGATATCCCTGAATAACAGTGAGAAATAACCTCTTAGAAACAGTCCTATTAATTTATTTAAAATGACAGTTTTAGATTGTGTGCAATGGATGACTTACCCACAAAATTATTGTTCTACAGTGTCCATTTGCCTTGAACTACTACCCAGTCTAATAACTGATCATTAAATGTAGTTTAGAAAGTAGATATAAAACTGGGTTGTTTATTCCACATTGCACATGCACATCAGGTTACTTTCTCATGTTTTTGTCAACAGCGGTGTGAGATGAAGGCAGATAAGTGTGCATGTCCGTTGACCTTTGCTCTTCTCCTTTGGCATTTGTTTTTCATAGTGAGAGGTGAATCCATACTAAGATGATAGCACTTTAGTTTTTTTATTATCGTGATTAAACCACATGAGTGTGGAAGAAGGAGATATAAACCATTATTGCCTGGATCTGAGTAAGCTGGGGTTTTGGGTGACAAATGGTGTGATAGCAGTTTGCATGTCCCCCTCCTCTTTGTAATTTTAAGCACTATAAATACAATGCTTACAGCAGCACTGTGAGCCTGGCATTGCACTGTTTGTGCACTACCTGCTGTTCAGCAATCAAGAAGCACATTTTAAAATGTTAAAGCACTTCAGTTACATCCAAAGCTTGTGTTATGTCCTCAGGAAGGAAGTAGAAGTTAGAGCGGCCACCTAATGACTTTTGTACGCTGTGTCTGGGGCACACTAGCATCCCCCTCATAGATCAACAGCCAGAAATGTCACAGCATTTGTAAACACTGCTTAAAATATGTTTTGATAACATAACTGCATCTATTCAGTTACTTACACACTTGTGCTAATCTATTTTTACAGTGAAACATATTCGCAAAGTGGAACTGCTTTTACAGCTTTCCATTTTGTGACTTCATGTGTGATATTTCCAGTACTTTCTAGAGCTGAACGAAAAAGGTCATTACAGTACCTACAAAAGACAGCTGTAAACACAACATCAGAATTCCAGGCATGTAATTAGTGAGACTGTAATAAAGATTTCTGAAAGTAATGGGTAATTTTGAGTACTACCATTATAAGTAAATGGAAGCAAGATCCTTCGGGAAAGAGTAGGATGTTTAGATTTCGTTTTGTGGGGCAGATTGTGGGAAAGATAATGCTCAACCAAAAACATGAAGTCATGTCAGTATGTCTACTCAATCAGGTCATTTATGCTTATAGCAAAATAAAAATTGGTAGTTACCGTATGTCTTATGCCTTAGAGAAGTTTGTGTTACACATACCATCAAGACAAGACATAAATTGTGCCCCGTGTTCCACTATTTTTTATCTTCTTCAATAGCAAATCAAGAACTGTTATCTACCCAAAGTATTATTTCTTTATCCTAGTAATGTGTGGAGTGGGTGACGGGCTTCTTTATGGTATGGTGGAACTGCAAACATTAAATCAATGTCCACAGAGCTGGACATAGACCAAAGATAGAGGATATGGTATTATGCAAAATGCATAATTTCAGCTACTGCTTTTTGAAACATTCTTCCCTTTAACGGACTCACTTTAGTTTTAAATCTGAAGAGCAAAAATATTTTACATGCTGTATAATGTACCCACATGTATGGAAAATAGAAAATGCTGATTCATAACAGACTCTGTGTTGCCATACATGAGCAGGCAGACCCAGACTTACAGCTCTAAAGCTCAGCCACTAACAGTTCCACTTAAACTCAAAAATGGCATACTGCCTGCTCTGAAACGGAGTACTGCATTTCTGAAATATGCAGCAGCAATGTGTATGTTCTACATCTTAACTACACCATTTGAAGATTGTGCTGTATAGCTGCCGTAACTTACATTTACAGTAACAACAATAATAATACACACACATATATATCAGGGAGCCAGAGCTATTAATAATACTTTTACTCCCAATTAGTTCTGCCTGTGTGTCCTTCCTAATCAGACTGCATATGCACCTGTGCTCATGCATTAACTAGTTACACCCAACCTCCTCATGCACCTGTGCTCATGCATTAACTAGTCACACCCTACCTCCTCATGCACCTGTGCTCATGCATTAACTAGTCACACCCTACCTCCTTATGCACCTGTGCTCATGCATTAACTAGTCACACTCTACCTCCTTATGCACCTGTGCTCATGCATTAACTAGTCACACTCTACCTCCTCATGCACCTGTGCTCATGCACTAACTAGTCAAACCCTACCTCCTCATGCACCTGTGCTCATGCATTAACTAGTCACACCCTACCTCCTTATGCACCTGTGCTCATGCATTAACTAGTCACACTCTACCTCCTCATGCACCTGTGCTCATGCATTAACTAGTCACACTCTACCTCCTCATGCACCTGTGCTCATGCATTAACTAGTCACACCCTACCTCCTCATGCACCTATGCTCATGCGTTCACTAGTTACACCCTACCTCCTCATGCACCTATGCTCATGCATTAAGTAGTCACACCCTACCTCCTCATGCACCTGTGCTCATGCATTAACTAATCACACCCTACCTTTCTTGTGCACCTATGCTGATACATTAACTAGTCACACCCTACCTTCCTTGTGCACCTATGCTCATGCATTAACTAGTCACACCCTACCTTCTCATGCACCTGTGCTCATGCATTAACTAGTCACACCCTACCTCCTCATGCACCTGTGCTCATGCATTAACTAGTCACACCCTACCTCCTCATGCACCTGTGCTCATGCATTAACTAGTCACACCCTACCTCCTCATGCACCTGTGCTCATGCATTAACTAGTCACACCCTACCTCCTCTTGCACCTGTGCTCATGCATAACTAGTCACACCCTACCTCCTCATGCACATATGCTCATGCATTCACTAGTTACACCCTACCTCCTCATGCACCTATGCTCATGCATTAACTAGTCACACCCTACCTCCTCATGCACCTGTGCTCATGCATTAACTAGTCACACCCTACCTTTCTTGTGCACCTATGCTGATACATTAACTAGTCACACCCTACCTCCTCATGCACCTGTGCTCATGCATTAACTAGCCACACCCTACCTTCCTTGTACACCTATGCTCATGCATTCACTAGTCACACCCTACCTCCTCATGCACCTGTGCTCATGCATTAACTAGTCACACCCTACCTCCTCATGCACCTGTGCTCATGCATTAACTAGTCACATCCTACCTCATCATGCACCTAAGCTCATGCATTAACCAGTCACACCCTACCTCCTCATGCACCTGTGCTCATGCATTCACTAGTCACACTCTACCTCCTCATGCACCTATGCCCATGCATTAACTAGTCACACCCTACCTCCTCATGCACCTGTGCTCATGCATTAACTAGTCACACCCTACCTCCTCATGCACCTGTGCTCATGCATTCACTAGTCACACCCTACCTCCTCATGCACCTGTACTCATGCATTAACTAGTCACACCCTACCTCCTCATGCACCTATGCTCATGCATTCACTAGTCACACCCTACCTCCTCATGCACCTGTGCTCATACATTCACTAGTCACACCCTACCTTCTCATGCACCTGTGCTCATGCATTCACTAGTCAGACCCTGCCTCCTCATGCACCTGTGCTCATGCATTAACTAGTTACACCCTACCTCCTCATGCACCTGTGCTCATGCATAACTAATCACACCCTACCCCTCATGCACCTGTGCTCATGCATTCACTAGTCACACCCAGCCTCCTCATGCAACTGTGCTCATGCATTCATTAGTCACACCCAGCCTCCTCATGCAACTGTGCTTATGCATTCACTAGTTACACCCTACCTCCTCATGCACCTGTGCTCATGCATTAACTAGTCAAACCCTGACTCTTCATGCACCTATGCTCATGCATTAACTAGTCACACCCTACCTTCCTTCCAATTTACATTGTTAAGTAAAAAGGACAACACAGAGATGATCTGTGCAATTATTTACAAAAGACCATTTCTAAAGAATAGGCCACAAATCTAAACATATAGTTAAGTTAATGATGACTTTGTGTGGTGCTTAACTAAAACAACAGCCAGAAAAAAAACAGTTTAAATTAATTGTATTTCAGTTTATATATAGTGTGAGTTTTACATCTCATCTGATATTAACCATTCCTAACAGCGGAGGCATTCACTTTCTGTAAACATGGGCATTACTTACAATAGGAGAAGCTTAGAAAGGAGAAAGAACACCAAGAAAAGCATAGTTTCTTCAACACATCCTTCAGTATTTAAGGTCACAATTAGACCAATAACTAGACTTCCATGAATGCACTGAAAAAACAAGAGCCAATGTCAACTCTCTACTCTTCTTGGCAAACAAAATGTCTCAGTTGCTCACACACCTTGCCAGGACTGCTACAGATAAGGGAATCCTCCTTGCTGAAGTATTGCCTCCCCTTATTTTCTTCTATTAAAGGGTCTTCTTGGTTTAGTTGAGTAACCCATATGTTGACCTTAGAAATGTCGACCACAAAAGGCTGACAATCCAAATGTAAACATGCTACAATGTATGCGCAGAGAAAGAATCTCGGCATATGTAATTTTTCAAACAAAAATAAAAACAAATAACACCCCCATCACACCCACTGCTAATTATTATTGTCTTGTAGAAAACTTGGACACACTGTTAACTGAAATTCATACTGACCTAACATTAATTGATTTGTTGACTATTCATTACAGAATTAAACATCAATTGCCTGCACTACAGAATCATCCAAAATAAATTTTAGTTTTATGAAGTAAATATTTTTAAATATCATTTTCGACTTTTATATATTTTACTCAGTCAGAAAGTGTACTATCTTAGTCATAACAAAATGTCCTTTTCACCTTCAAACCACAAAGTCTTTTTTTTTTTCAAAAAAATATCCACTTCTTCTCAAATGCATGAGTTACTACCTTTTTGCCATCTGTTGTGTATTTGCCCATATGAGTATATGCAATAAAATATTAACAAGCACATTTTGACCAGCGCTGCAGTAAAATGTATCTTGTATTCATATTTCCTTGCACTCAACCTGTGTGCCCCCCTCAGCACAGCTCCACAGGGGGCTGGAGCCCTGGCTGTGCTCCAGGCATCAGTCAACAATCTCAACCACTGCCATAGCAAGGTTGGGGTGATAGCAGTACCTGCCTCAGGTGCAAGATTGTAAACAGCACTAAACATAAAAAAATAGTTTGACAACTTTCAAGATATCAATTAAACAGTCATGAATTTTTAATAAGCATCTTTTAAACAGTCTGCTATCAAGCTGTCCTATTTTTCTAAAGCTAAACTACCTTGAAAGGAAAGAGAATGATTCGACAAATAGTTTACAATATCTCTATGTGTCACCACTGTAATCCCTTAATGACACCTTTAAACTGTCAAACTGTTCTTTAAAATGTTTGATGCTCAACAAACTTGTCAGGTGATCACTTGCAGACATTGGGGGGGCACCAAGTGAGTGTGTCGCTCAAGGCACCAAATTCCCATGCTACAGCACTCAAACCTCGAGAATAGGGGCATAGTGGCAGTTTCATCAACTTACCTCTCCCAAAGGGGAAAGAGTGTTTTTTTTTTTTTTTTTTTTTTTTTTTTAACAAAAGGATCAATTCTCAGTGGATACCAATGACTCCAGTCTGGAAGCACAAGCATTGTGTAATGGACAATGGGTATTGGGGAACAGAGGGAAGGACATAAAAAAGTCCTCCTCAGGATGGTGCCAAACCAGCATGCTATAATCTTAATGACATCTGCTCCACAGCTGCATACACACACAGTTCCCTGCTTTCAGTGCTCTGGTCCTTACGAGACAGCAAAGAAGATGTCAGGAATGTCAAAGTTCGAGGAGATACGCCAGGACATGACTAACAGCAGAAAGTTATGGTAGGGGAAAAGAATTAACTTTTATGTCCACCCAGTTTGCACATGAACATCTTCACACTTGCTATATCTCCTTTGATTTTAATAACTCAGTTTAGTGTTCGCAGAGACATTATTTGCACCCTGAAAGACACATTATGAATGAACCTGTCATGTAAGCGGTAGTCTGCAGGATGTCGCTTGTCATAATCCATACAATGATTTTGAGATGATATATTACTTCAATGAAGATCCACATTAAAGAGTCGTATTACACAGGTCAGACAGCTTACAAAAGAATTCTGTCTGGGGGAGTTCAAGCTAGATGGGTGTCTAACAAGTTACACTAATGACACTTCACAACTAACTAAGGAGTTTAACCATACAAGGTCATCTCCTTGTAGCAAGCAAGGAAGATTAATTGCACAAGATGGGCACTCTGGGTCTGGTTTAGGCCCCCTGTCCATTGCCACAAGTAGCCATACATGACATCTGAGCAGAGAAAATGGAAAATCTGCATGAATAGACATTGTATGTGTTAGCCCCATGGTCCTCAGATCTCATACAAAAGAGACCTATTACATATATAATTAGATAAGGTACATAATTTTGTTCTTTCTCTCAGTCAAATTGTTATTATTTAAAATGGATGGTGTGTTCAAAGACTGATTATAGGAACTCTTTATAGATATGGCCTCTGACTCTGTTTAACTACAGTGCTTATATGAGCGGCTGAATGGCATCTTAATCCCACAATGGTTGGCAAAATGCAGTTAGCCTTAAATTATTAAATTACAGAATATTGTTCACTCTGACTTATGGGTGCAACCTCACTTTGAAGCTAATTTTAGCATCAACCAGCAATCCAAACCAGTAAGAAAGCAGGGAAGTAATAGAGTAAAAAATCTGGTGTGTTTGTCATTTGTATTCCACTGTAGACATAACTGCATTGTCAAGGAACACTCGTCTACCATTAATAGTTACTGCAAAGATTTAGCACGTGAATTGACAGTTTAAGTATGTGGTTTTCTGTTTCACAATGAAGAATCCTACAGTAACCTATTTCATCATCTTTGTGATACGTGGGTATATTGACTAAAATCCTGTGCAAAAAGTGCTATGTGTCACGATAGATAAACTAATGTGACATCCTACAGAAGATTAAACCAGAATTAGTTATCAGCCATGAAAGTATATGCCAAACCATAGAATTTAATAATGTACAAACGATATAGTTAGGCTATTCCATTGTTTGACAGCAATTTATTTTCCCATCATGTAATCGCTATGAAATGAATCGTTCTTAAAAAATGTGACTCACTTATAAATTATAAAATCATAAGAAGGCTGGGAACTGGCAGCAACAACGTTCCCTGTCATGTTGGAGCTATTTTGTAAAAACAGATCTGATTCAGGTGCTCTCGATAACTGTGTGATATACAGATATATATATATATATATATATATATATATATATATATATATATATATATATATATATATAAATCCCTGAAAATATGTATCCAAGATGCAAAATATTAAACAAACTGTTCTGTCTTAAGTTGAAAAAGGGCTAACTTGGAATCTGGTTAAATAAAGTCTAATGTGATGACACTGTTAAAATTATTAAAGGGAAGAAAGATAGAAATTTGGGGGAGATACAGCATGTAAAGGAGGACAGAAATGGGAGCAAAGATTACACTATCACAGAAGTCACAATGGCAACATCCACAGTATAAACTATCTTTCACTTAGTGCATCAAAAATAAAAATTATTCTAATTACATTGTTCTGGTTTTAGTAAGGAATACAGAGAAATAAAGTGAAAGTGCAGGTCATATTACTGCATTTTACCAACTAATGGCTCAGTTGTCGATATGCCTTTAAAAAGTGGAGATAGGGAACCATTTACTCTCTTGAGGCCAGGAATATGATCAGCAGGAAAAGGAGTAACATCCCATACTAAGGACACCATATGATCAAGGTAAGGTAGGGTAGGATAGCTGGGGACATTATATGGTATTGCACACAAGTGTGGGTAAAGACATTATCAGGACAATGCATAACACTGTAAGATGGGGAAAGGATCAGAGTGTTGCAGTCTGTTGTGGAAGGGAGATACATGCATCCATCCATCATTTTCTAAATCACTTGGTCCAGCAAAAGTCAGAATGGTAGTAGTCTTAGCAGGGTCTGAACAGGGTCGGAGCAGGGTCAGCACAACTTCTCTATCCTCAGTGAAAGTACTTGCCTCATCCTTCAGGATTCCCAGGCATTCCTAGGCAATCTGGGATATTTAATCTTTCCAATGTATACTGGTCTGCCTGCTCCATTGACCTCCTTCCATTGGAATACATCTGTTACACCTCCCATGGGATGCAACCCAGGAAGCATTTTTATTTGATGCCCAAACTACATCAGCTGACTTTTCCCACACTAGAAGAGCCATGACTGCACCTCTGACAGCCTCCCAGAATGTTGAGCTCCTTGGTCAGTCATAGATAGTGAACTTAATACCCTAGTGAATAAACTTCATATCTTTTTTGCCATTTCACAGAACTCATGGCCATACATGAAAATGGCATGGGAATCTAAACCGATCAGTAAACTGAGAGCTTTGTTCTATGACTCAACCCTACCTTTACCACCATAGCTTTATCCATAACCCAAAGTACTAACATGACTGCACACATCCACTGGCAGTCCCATAAACATCTCCACCAGAACCATAATTAAAGTGGGGCAAAAGGGGAAGCTGCCCTGAGCACAAGCTGATAAAGGATGCAATTGGCAGGTGCCAAGGATGTGGGACTGCACTATCAGCATTGTTTAATGAAGCCATGAGAATATATGGGTTTCATAAATGAATGCTGGTAGTACATTAATGGCTTGGCTGAAGTGGTCAGCTGAGTGTGGTAATATAGTGGTACTTGTCGTAAACTGATTGCCACAATTTTAGCAAAGTAGCTTGCTACAGCTGCCAGCTGTAGAAGCCAAGAAGTTTTTTTTTTCCCCATGAACTTTGAGTTGAAATTTGCATTTCTGTTCTTTGCCTTCATATTGTGAAAAAGGCCACAAAATATCTCCTACAGAGAGCAATTCAGTATTTTCTGAAGCTGAACCTTGACGACTGAAGGTAATACATTTCATCTCAGCAGGTTTACACTCAGCAAGGAATTGCTCTGTTGCATGCTAGAGCATGATCACTTGAGGCTGAGAGGACAATGCTGTCTAGAAACAACAAAGCTATTGTCCTGAAATCCATACATTTGTTATCTCCAAGCCTTGGCTAAATATCCTGTGCTTGAAATTCATGAGCAGTAAAGAAGACAAACACACCCCTGAGTGACATCTTACACCTGCTCTGAATACATCTGATTTAATGCTGAGATTGCAGACATGACTTACTCTGCTAATACAGTGACCAAATGGCAATTGGCAATGACCATGAGACTCTATGTTGTTGTAGCATCTCTCACAAGGCATTCTGGGGTTTGTAGTTGGGGTATTACTTGTACAGTGTGTTCCTCCAGCATAAAGGATAACCTGATAAGCAATAACAACATCTTCTTTTACCAAATGGACCCCTCCCCTGAATATAGTACACCTCTTAGAGATTATAGGGTTACAATGATAGGACCATATGGCATTCCCCTGAAGTGATCCTTTTTATTTATTTATTTTATTTTACATTTGTTTACCGGGAAAGTCTGACTTGGAACAAGTCAATTTTCAGTGAAGACCTGAGGAGAAATGCTCCAGACTCTTATTTGTAACATGGGAGGAAACCGGAGCACCCAGAGGAAACCCACATGAACACAAGGAGGACATGCAGACTCCGCACAAAAGGTACCCCAGCTGAGAATCGAACCAGAAAACCTCTTGCTGTGAGGCAACAACACAAACTGCTGCACAACTGAATTTTAAATACCACTGAATTTTAAATACAACTTTTTTCCTTTTTCCAAAATAAAACTTGGGATGATCATGTTATAAGGACTTATGAAAGCAGAAGTAAAACTAAAATGAAGGAATACTTAGAGAAGATTACACATTGCTTTCATCATAATTTCAAAAAAGGAGACCTTGTGTTGGTCAAATAAGTGTTGTCCATCCAACAAACTCTGTGTTTCTGTAATGATCCTAATTACAGTACTAGCATTAATGGTTCTTGGTATCTGCTCCTATAAATGAGCATACATTTTCAGTCAGTTTGGTTTTGAATACATGAAGGTTGTTACGGAATGTTTAATGATGATAACAAATTAAGAACGTTTTCAACAAAGTGAAAAAGTAACTTGTTTATGTAAAGTGCCAGCTTTGTTATTGAAAATAAGTGTCTGTCAAAGAGTTTTGTTTTCTTCTAACAACTATAAACTGAATATTCTAGCCTGAAAAAAGGGAATGGATAGTTGTGGTTCAGTGTATGAAAAATATTTCTCCTAGAAAAAATAAACAAATGTGGATTAGGCTTGGGTGTTGCATTTAGTTACCATACATTTAAATATTTTAATTACTTTATTTTCTGTTACTTCTCATACTAAACTGTCATGCATCATTCAAGATATCAAGCGGCTGCCATACTCACTGAATGCCTAATATAGTCTGATTAAAGATTTAACTGGTATAATAGATTATAGTGATACCATTTGTTGTAAATATGTTCTTCAAAATGTTTTTTTTTCCTGATTTTAAAATACCTTACAGTGCATTCAAAGTATGTTTGACACTTAGTCTGCAATGATAACTAAAATGAAAAATATTTTAAACAATTTTTTTACTTTGGAATATTAGATCAAACAGAATGTTATGACAAAATATTTGGCAAAATTGTTTTAATAAAAAAACAGACTTAGTGAAATGGTCTAATTTTATCCAACACAGTCCCATATGAATCATACCTCCCAACTATACCTCAGTATGAGGAATGTTCCTTAACTTGAGTCTTAAAAATGTCATATTCTAAGTGCTGTTCACATTGAAAGAGTCTGTCCCACATTCATTGTTAAGATTTTTTAATAAATATCCATGGCAAATAATACTAAATCAGAGTAATTTTTCAATAAAACATTTTGTAAGTATAAAATAACATATTTTAAACATGGTGTGAGATTCATAGCTGAAATTACTAAATGTTCCACATTTTGGCCATTAGATCCCCACTATGACTGATAGTGTGCCACATTTTGCCATGTGATCCTCATTATAATTGGCACTGTACCACATTTTGGCCTTTAGATCCTCTTTATGACCATCAGTGTGCCTCATTTTAGCCATTAGATCCTTATTATGACTGGTAGTGAACCACATTTTGGCCATTAGATTCCCCATTATGACCAGTTGTGTGCCACTTTCTACAGCTGGAGGGATGAGTGCTTTGCATCTATTGTGTTTAACTTGCCCCAGTCATGAAGGATAACTCACACAAGCAATAATGCCTGACAGGGTGTTATTGTGTAAATAATACACACCTAAGAGTGTTCAGCACCCCCTAGAACACACTCCCTGGAGGTCATTATTGTGCTTAGAGAATGGGCTATCTGTTAAATTGTTTCCATACACTTCAATTACTAATACTTTGTTAGTGAACAAATCCATAGATGTCTAGTGTAAAAAAAAAACATAGAATGCAAGACATTGCACTTCTCAGTTCCCACCACTTTTACTGTTTCTGATTTTGCATAGTGCTGCTACACTAACTAATTTATTGGTAAATCACCAAGAATTAAAGTTGGTCACTAATGCCAGACATAAAGAGTTTCATATGTCTACTTCCAGTCCAAAGGACTGCCTGTTAAGGTCAGCACTATCTCTATCTCTCACTTACGCTGACACACATACACAAGCACACACGCATGCAAACAAACACATATGCCTGCTTTTCATAGTTTCATAGATAGGTACTAGGCTATTGGCTCTAGGGCCCATACAAGCCTAGCCAAAAAATGCACCCTGGCTTTCGCCACCCAAGAAAATTATTTTCCTGTGCCTCTGTCGAGCAGAGCCACAGAAGTGATCCCCGGGGTGAATTTCCCATTTCCCATCCAATCATCAAGATTTTTCTTGAAGAGTGCTAATGAGGAGCTCTGTTTGACATAGATAGGTAGTCTGTTCCAGAGTATGGGAAGTCTCTGGGACAGGAATCTATCCCTCCAGCATGTTCTGTTTATTGTGGTGACAAGGTTTAGGTCCCTAGAGCATGTAGCTCGGAGGGATTGGGATTTCTTTAAGTGGAGCATGTCCAACAGCTCTGGGTTTGACATAGCTTTGTATGTTAGGCAGAGATCGCCCTGAGTAGGCGATATGCGATGGAGTAAAGCTGTAGTTTTTTGAGACGGTCTGCATAGGGCATCTGTTTGAGGCCAGTAATCCTCTTTGTGAGGTATTTCTGTGGTCTTTCCAGTTGTTGTAGATGTCTTGTGAGGTACATACTAAAAGGGGCATTGTACTCTATAATGGGTCTAATGAGTGATGAGTAGAGGGAAACAATGACCTCTTTTTTTCTGGATGAGAATCCTTTTGTGATGAGATGAGCCACGTAGAAGGATTTCCTGACCACTGTGGCGATGTGATTATCAAAGGAGAGACTACTGTCCACCTGTGTCCCAAGGTCTCTTATCACATTTTCAGCATTAAGTAGACTACCAGCTATGTGGTAGTTCATGGGTACAGAGTTTTTACCAAAGGAGATGACAATACACTTTTTGGCATTGAGCTTCAGGCCATGGCTTTGACACCAGGTATCTGTCTCAGTGAGGCCCTTTTGTAGTTTGTCCACATCGTTAGGAGTTTCGATTATGGCTCCTAGTTTGCAGTCATCTGCAAACTTTGTTAGCCAAAGACCTTCTGCGTTGGCCTGCACTTCAGAGAAGTAGATACCAAACAGGAGAGGACCCAGGACTGAACCCTGTGGTACTCCACTTGTCACTGGTCTGATGTCGGATTTGGAATCCGCTACTTTCACAGTGTGGGTTCTGTCCATGAGCCAGTTGGCAACCCATCTTGTGACATAGGGATTTATACCTAGTTTAGTGAGCTTATCTATAATTCCAGAGTGGGGGATGGTGTTGAAAGCCTTGGCAAGATCTAGATAAGCTATGTGAACCATTTTAACCTCATCTATGCCTTTGGTGACTGCTTCAAAGAAGTCAATCAGGTTTAGGAGACATGATCTGCCTTTTACAAATCCAAACTGGGCAGGGTCCAGAGTTTGGAGATTACCAATGTCTTTGTTTATGAGTTCCACAATGATACGTTCCATGGCCTTGCAGACCAGGCTCATCAGGCTAATGGGGCGGTAGTTCCCAGGGTCCGTCGTGGCTCCCCCTTGGTGGAGTGGGATAACCATCGCGGTGTGCCATTCAGTGGGTACAAAGCCTGAGGTGAGGCTATGATTGAACATGGTACTTAGGTAGGGTGCCAGTTCATTCTGTAGTTCATGTAGAACGCAGCCTGGGATATTGTCAGGTCCCATGGATGCTGTGTTCTTGGCTTTGGAGAGCGTGTTTTTTACCTGTGCAGCCGTGATTATAGGAACTTTGCATTCTTCTGGTATAGAGATGGGCCCTCTAGGGGGTGAGAGGGGGGTAAAGTTAGCACTGAACCTATCTGCTAGGATGTTGGCAATATCAGTTGGTTCTGTATATTTAGTGCCATTGTGCTGTAACTCAGAGCAGATCTGAGTGTTCCCATTTAGATTCTTGACATAGCTATAGAATGCTTTGTGGTTGTCTTTAGAGTCAGTGGCAATTTTGTTTTCATAACTAGCTTTGGAGGATTTTATGAGGGATCTCAGCTTCTTACTGAGGTTGACCAGGGAGTTCCTCCAGTCATGGGATTTTACTCTTTTTTGCAACAGTTTCTTTCT